>NW_026285540.1:0-7329 GCF_023373465.1 Oncorhynchus keta | reverse complement strand
TTTGAAAATTACTCTTCCAGAAACAAGTCTCTCACTGTTGCCGCCTGCTACCGACCCCCGTCAGCTCCCAGCTGTGCCCTGGACACCATTTGTGAATTGATCGCCCCCATCTAGCTTCAGAGTTTGTTCTGTTAGGTGACCTCAAACTGGGATATGCTTAACACCCCCGGCAGTCCTACAATCTAAGCTAGATGCCCTCAATCTCACTCAAATCATCAAGGAACCCACCAGGTACAACCCTAACTCTGTAAACAAGGGCACCCCTCATAGACGTCATCCTGACCAACTGGCCCTCCAAATATACCTCCGCTGTCTTCAACCAGGATCTCAGCGATCACTGCCTCATCGCCTGTATCCGCCACGGAGCCGCAGTCAAACGGCCACCCCTCATCACTGTCAAACGCTCCCTAAACACTTCTGTGAGCAGGCCTTTCTAATCGACCTGACCCGTGTATCCTGGAAGGACATTGACCTCATCCGTCAGTTGAATACTGGTCATTCTTTAAAAGTAACTTCCTCACCACATTTTGGATAAGCTTGCTCCGTTCAATGCAGAACCAAGAACAGATACAGCCCTTGGTTCACTCCAGACCCTGACTCGCACCGACCAGCACAAAAAAACATCCTGTGGCGGACTGCAATAGCATCAATAGCCCCGTGATATGCAACTGTTCAGGGAAGTCAGGAACCAACCACTGCGCAGTCAGTCAGGAAAGCTAAGGCCCAGCTTCTTCAGGCAGAAGTTTGCATCCTGTAGCTCCAACTCCAAAAAGTTCTGGGACACTGTAGAAGTCCATGGAGAACAAGAGCACCTCCCTCAGCTGCCCACTGCACTGAGGCTAGGAAACGGTCTCCACCGATAAATCCATGATTATCGAAAACTTCAATAAGCACTTCTCAACGGCTGGCCATGCCTTCCGCCTGGCTCTCCAACCTCGGCCAACAGCTCCGCCCCCCCGTAGTTCCTCACCCAAGCCTCTCCAGGTTCTCCTTTACCCAAATCCAGATAGCAGATGTTCTGGAAAGAGCTGCAAAACCTGGACCCGTACAAATCAGCTGGGCTTGACAATCTGGACCCGCTATTTCTGAAACTATCTGCCGCCCATTGTCGCAACCCCTATTACCAGCCTGTTCAACCTCTCTTTCATATCGTCTGAGATCCCCAAGGATTGGGAAAGCTGCCGCAGTCATCCCCCTCTTCAAGGGGAGGCCACCTGGACAACTGCTGCTATAGACCTATATCCATCCTGCCCTGCCTATCAGGTCTTCGAAAGCCAAGTCAACAAACAGGTCACTGACCATCTCGAATCCCACCGTACCTTCTCCGCTGTGCAATCTGGTTTCCGAGCCGGTCAGGTGCACCTCAGCCACTCAAGGTACTAAATGATATCATAACCGCCAGCACGATAAAAGACAGTACTGTGCAGCCGTCTGCTGACCTCGCCAAGGCTTTAAGGCTCTGTCAATCACCAAATTCTTATGTCGCTTCAGACTCATAGCCTCGGTTTTCGGATGACTGCCTTGCCTGGTTCACCAATTACTTTGCAGACAGAGTTCAGTGTGTCAAATCAGAGGGCATGCTGTCCGGTCCTCTGGCAGTCTCTATGGGGTGCCAGGTTCACCCTCGGGCCGACTCTTTTCTCTGTATATATCAATGATGTTGCTCTTGCTGCGGGCGATTCCCTGATCCACCTCTACGCAGACGACACCATTCTATATGGTTCTCTTTCTGCCTCGTCACACACCAGCACAAACCTCCAACGAAGCTTCTTTGGTCATACAGCACTCCTTACGTGGCCTCCAACTGCGAAACGTTTGTGCAAAACCAAATGCATGCTTTTCAACCGATCGCTGCCTGCACCCGCATGCCCGACTAGCATCACCACCCTGGATGGTTCCAACCTTGAATATGTGGACATCTATAAGTACCTAGGTGTCTGGCTAGACTGCAAACTCTCCTTCCAGACTCACATCAAACATCTCCAATCAAAAATCAAATCCAGAGTCGGCTTTCTATTCCGCAACAAAGCCTCCTTCACTCACGCTGCCAAGCTTACCCTAGTAAAACTGACTATCCTACCGATCCTCGACTTCGGCGATGTCATCTACAAAATGGCTTCCAACACTCTACTCAGCAAACTGGATGCAGTCTATCACAGTGCCATCCGTTTTGTCACTAAAGCACCTTATACCACCCACCACTGCGACTTGTATGCTCTAGTCGGCTGGCCCTCACTACATATTCGTCGCCAGACCCACTGGCTCCAGGTCATCTACAAGTCCATGCTAGGTAAAGCTCCGCCTTATCTCAGTTCACTGGTCACGATGGCAACACCCATCCGTAGCACGCGCTCCAGCAGATGTATCTCACTGATCATCCCTAAAGCCAACACCTCATTTGGCCGCCTTTCGTTCCAGTACTCTGCTGCCTGTGACTGGAACGAATTGCAAAAATCGCTGAAGTTGGAGACTTTTATCTCCCTCACCAACTTCAAACATCAGCTATCCGAGCAGCTAACCGATCGCTGCAGCTGTACATAGTCTATAGGTAAATAGCTCACCCTTTTTGACCTACCTCATTCCCATACTGTTTTTATACTGTTTTTATTTATTTACTTTTCTGCTCTTTTGCACACCAATATCTCTACCTGTACATGCCCATCTGATCATTTATCACTCCAGTGGTAATCTGCAAAATTGTATTATTCGCCTACCTCCTCATGCCTTTTGCACACATTGTATATAGACTGCCCATTTTTTCTACTGTGTTATTGACTTGCTAATTGTTTACTCCATGTGTAACTCTGTGTTGTCTGTTCACACTGCTATGCTTTATCTTGGCCAGGTCGCAGTTGCAAATGAGAACTTGTTCTCAACTAGCCTACCTGGTTAAATAAAGGTGAAATAAAATAAAATAAAAGGTCCATGAAATGGGGTATCAGCCCACTTAGTGACACCCACAGAACACTACTGTGAAGAGTTTTCACAGATATTAGCATCCTAGCACTTATTGGTAGACTTTGAAACTGGTGTGAAATGAGACACATTAAGCTCACCAGTAAACCAACTATGTATTGAACGTTCATACTGCAATGTACTTACTGCCTTATCTTACATCCCAGCAATAATGCCATGCATTAAAGGTGCAATATGCAGAAAACTCTGCCATCTCCTGGTTGCTAAAATTATAATATAAGTAAACACCTAATTTAAGTATGTGGCAAAACAATCAATGTACAGTGTAGAGAATCATTGTACCATCTAAACTGCTGTGAAATATCTTTTCAATAACCACAAATATGGACAGTTAAGAACCGGAAGCATAGAAATAGTCCACATAGAAAATATCTACTGCTCAGGACTAGCTTTTAAATGAGAATGACAGATCTTATAATCAACATTTCTATGTTAATTTGGTCCGGTAGCCCAAAAAACGTACATTTCAACTTGCCATTGGCTCACAACTCTTGGTTTGACTCACCCTATTGGCCATTGTTCAACTTACCCCAAGGCAAATATTTTGACTATATTGCCCACATAAGTACAAGGATGCACTTTCATGCTAGGCTTAGGGGGCCTCATATTGAAGCTTACTTCCATATTACTCATAGCTTACCATTTTGACCCCAACTGATGTGTAGAACAATTGTCACGACACCTACCGAAGGTGGCTCATCTTCCTGTTTGGGCGGTCGCCGTCACCGGTCTACCAGCTGCCACCGATCCCTTTTCTGTTGGTTTTGTCTTATTTGTTACACCTGTTTCTTGTTTACGGTTAGTTGGGATATTTAAACTGGTGGCCCGCCTGCTCTTTGTGCTGTCTTATTTTTTTCCCACTGTGTTGGTGTGTGTAGCGTATTGGTAGCATGTTTCGCTTTTGGGTTTTTTCCTCTGGACTTGTTAGGTCCTGGTTTTGGGTATCGTGTTTGATGCGCCCGTGAGTTTTGGCACGCACGATTTTTCACCGTGCCTAAATAAAGCACTACTCAGTACTTACTGCCTTCTGAGCCTGACTCCACACCCACTACGCTTTAGTGCGTCACAACAATCTCCAAATTCTATAAAAATAAATCTACCTTGGTTTAGATACAAGCATAATGAAACTACCAACATAATACATTCATTTGACATGGTAAACATCTATTTGTTTTGCCTACCACCTTTTTAATATAGTGTTATAGTGTCTTCCTTCACAGACTCCATGGAATTATGACCTCTTCCTAAATATTTGGTTAAATTATAGATTTTATTGATGGTTTCCTAGAAACAAGGGTGGCTATGTTACATGCACATGTTCATGAGAGTCTCTGTTTTTCATAGATAGCTTTTAATCGTTTGAAGCTCAAAATTCAAAAGCCACTCGCACATCTGAGCTATCATGCCAGTATATGCATGGTAACAGTTGAATAAAATGAGAAAGAGGAACTACACACTGCTCTGATAGCATTACCGCTCTTGCCATGTATCGTCCCCAGCCTCTTGGTCAGAGATTTCACGAAGGCCGTGAGGCCGATACTTAAAGCTTATTAAAGAGCAGTGATACATCAAGAGCAGTGCGGATTCTACTGCTACTCTTGCTGTTATCATCTATTCATAGTCCCTTTAACAACTCTACCTACATGTACATATTACCTCAATTACCTCGAATAAATCGTGCCCCCACACATTGACTGTACCAGTACCCCTGTATATAGTCTCGTTATTGTAATTTTACTGCTGCTCTTTAATTACTTGTTACTTATTTCTCTCTTTTCTGTTATTTGTATTATTTTTAAACTGCATTGCTGGTTAGGGGCTCGTAAGTAAGCATTTCGCTGTAAGTCTAATACACCTGTTGAAATTCAACACATTTGACTAATACAATTTGATTTAATTTTAGTCCCACTTTTTTTCTCAATAGTTTGTAGCTCAACCCATTTGGAAAGACCCGTCCTAGGCCCCTTCGGGATCCTCCTTGTCTCACAACACCACCTAGCTCCCACGGCCCCGTTAATCACACAGACTAATGGTTTGTATTTAAGGATGCAGAGAAATTGATGAATCCAATAGTACGACCCTTCTGCAGCTCAACACACAGTGTTTAAAAGGTGGTAGAAGTCCAAAACGCGCATAGTTAAAGTTCCTAATCTGAGCTACGACGCTAATATTTGTGTAAACTCTTCAGAACTGTAATCTGTTGGTGTCACCAGGTAGGCTGATACCACAATTCACAGAACCAACAGTGCATATAAGTATGCCCCCAATGCAATTCTAATAAATCCACACTGAAATTTCAACTAATGGTTGTTATATAACAACATCCCATATGGCATGATTCTATTTTAACTATGTTAATTACTTGTAATGGAGGACTTTATTTTGAAAGCGAACTGCAAATTCCACTATTGTGGCTACCTGAACACAGGTCTATGTAGAACAGTGTATCAGTGCTCATTCAACAGCAAGGCATTGTAATTTACATGTGTCATAGCTCTTGTCAGAGCAATTAACAGTAGTGAATGCATACATTTTCATACTGGTCCCCATGGGAATTGAACTCAGAACCCTAGTTTATTTTATTTTATTTTTATTTCACCTTTATTTAACCAGGTAGGCTAGTTGAGAACAAGTTCTCATTTACCTGCGACCTGGCCAAGATAAAGCATAGCAGTGTGAACAGACAACACAGAGTTACACATGGAGTAAACAATTAGCAAGTCAATAACACAGTAGAAAAAATGGGCAGTCTATATACAATGTGCAAAGGCATGAGGAGGTAGGCGAATAATACAATTTTTTGCAGATTAACACTGGAAGTGATAAATGATCAGATGGGCATGTACAGGTAGAGATATTGGTGTGCAAAAGAGCAGAAAAGTAAATAAATAAAAACAGTATAAAAACAGTATGGGAATGAGGTAGGTGAAAAAGGGTGAGCTATTTACCTATAGACTATGTACAGCTGCAGCGATCGGTTAGCTGCTCGGATAGCTGATGTTTGAAGTTGGTGAGGGAGATAAAAGTCTCCAACTTCAGCGATTTTTACAATTCGTTCCAGTCACAGGCAGCAGAGTACTGGAACGAAAGGCGGCCAAATGAGGTGTTGGCTTTAGGGATGATCAGTGAGATACACCTGCTGGAGCGCGTGCTACGGATGGGTGTTGCCATCGTGACCAGTGAACTGAGATAAGGCGGAGCTTTACCTAGCATGGACTTGTAGATGACCTGGAGCCAGTGGGTCTGGCGACGAATATGTAGTGAGGGCCAGCCGACTAGAGCATACAAGTCGCAGTGGTGGGTGGTATAAGGTGCTTTAGTGACAAAACGGATGGCACTGTGATAGACTGCATCCAGTTTGCTGAGTAGAGTGTTGGAAGCCATTTTGTAGATGACATCGCCGAAGTCGAGGATCGGTAGGATAGTCAGTTTTACTAGGGTAAGCTTGGCAGCGTGAGTGAAGGAGGCTTTGTTGCGGAATAGAAAGCCGACTCTGGATTTGATTTTTGATTGGAGATGTTTGATGTGAGTCTGGAAGGAGAGTTTGCAGTCTAGCCAGACACCTAGGTACTTATAGATGTCCACATATTCAAGGTCGGAACCATCCAGGGTGGTGATGCTAGTCGGGCATGCGGGTGCAGGCAGCGATCGGTTGAAAAGCATGCATTTGGTTTTACTCGCGTTTAAGAGCAGTTGGAGGCCACGGAAGGAGTGCTGTATGGCATTGAAGCTCGTTTGGAGGTTTGATAGCACAGTGTCCAATGACGGGCCGAGAAGTATATAGAATGGTGTCGTCTGCGTAGAGGTGGATCAGGGAATCGCCCGCAGCAAGAGCAACATCATTGATATATACAGAGAAAAGAGTCGGCCCGAGAATTGAACCCTGTGGCACCCCATAGAGACATCGCCAGAGGACCGGACAGCATGCCCTCCGATTTGACACACTTGAACTCTGTCTGCAAAGTAATTGGTGAACCAGGCAAGGCAGTCATCCGAAAAACCGGAGGCTGTTGAGTCTGCCGATAAGAATTTGGTGATTGACAGAGTCGAAAGCCTTGGCGAGGTCGATGAAGACAGCTGCACAGTACTGTCTTTTATCGATGGCGGTTATGATATCATTTAGTACCTTGAGTGTGGCTGAGGTGCACCCGTGACCGGCTCGGAAACCAGATTGCACAGCGGAGAAGGTACGGTGGGATTCGAGATGGTCAGTGACCTGTTTGTTGACTTGGCTTTCGAAGACCTTAGATAGGCAGGGCAGGATGGATATAGGTCTATAGCAGTTTGGGTCCAGGGTGTCTCCCCCTTTGAAGAGGGGGATGACTGCGGCAGCTTTCCAATCCTTGGGGATCT
>NW_026285539.1:0-6329 GCF_023373465.1 Oncorhynchus keta | reverse complement strand
GAACTTTCCAGGTATCCAAGAGAGAATCTGGTACTTTCCAGGTATCCAAGAGAGAGAATCTGGTACTTTCCAGGTATCCAAGCAGAGAGAACTGGGAAAGCTAATGGCCAATGAAAGCTACGATAATGAAAGCTACGACAATGAAAGCTATGACCACCCCAATCGTTGCCAAATTTGCTTCATTTAATAATAACATAATGCTAAAAGACTTGCTGGGACCAAAACTGTCACGAATGATCAGTTTGCAGAACGGCGTAAAGTTCTGTATCCAATTTTCGAAAAATTGATGAAAAGGGAAACGAGTAGCTCTCGTCGTTGATAAACTATATATCGATAACCAGTTGTTCAGAGACACAAAGACTGTTTTAAACAATTACACCGTTCTCATAGATCAGGAGAATAAGGAAACACAATTCTAGCCTGGTTATGGATTGAAAACAATACAATAAATAAATAAATACATATATATATATATATATATATATATATATATACAGGTTTTGTATATCTTCTCATATGACTAACAACACAAGCACTAACTCAACATGGTGAAGATGTAAACAGAAGTCAACACGGTGAAGATGTAAACAGAAGGCAACATGGTGAAGATGTAAACAGAAGGCAACATGGTGAAGATGTAAACAGAAGGCAACATGGTGAAGATGTAAACAGAAGGCAACATGGTGAAGATGTAAACAGAAGGCAACATGGTGAAGATGTAAACAGAAGGCAACATGGTGAAGATGTAAAACAGAAGGCAACATGAGAAGATGTAAACAGAAGGCAACATGGTGAAGATTGTAAACAGAAGGCAACATGGTGAAGATGATAAACAGAAGCGGCAACATGGTGAAGATGTAAACAGAAGGCAACATGGTGAAGATGTAAACAGAAGTCAACATGGTGAAGATGTAAACAGAAGTCAACATGGTGAAGATGTAAACAGAAGGCAACATGGTGAAGATGTAAACAGAAGGCAACATGGTGAAGATGTAAACAGAAGGCAACAGGTGAAGATGAAACAGAAGGCAACATGGTGAAGATGTAAACAGAAGGCAACATGGTGAAGATGTGTAAACAGAAGGCAACATGGTGAAGATGTAAACAGAAGGCAACATGGTGAAGATGTAAACAGAAGGCAACATGGTGAAGATGTAAACAGAAGGCAACATGGTGAAGATAAAACAGAAGGCAACATG
The DNA here is from genome assembly GCF_023373465.1 of Oncorhynchus keta. Classification (NCBI taxonomy): domain Eukaryota; kingdom Metazoa; phylum Chordata; class Actinopteri; order Salmoniformes; family Salmonidae; genus Oncorhynchus; species Oncorhynchus keta. The sequence continues at coordinate 5,130 of NW_026285539.1, read as the reverse complement.
GTGAAGATGTAAACAGAAGGCAACATGGTGAAGATGTAAACAGAAGGCAACACGGTGAAGATGTAAACAGAAGGCAACATGGTGAAGATGTAAACAGAAGGCAACATGGTGAAGATGTAAACAGAAGGCAACATGGTGAAGATGTAAACAGAAGGCAACATGGTGAAGATGTAAACAGAAGGCAACATGGTGAAGATGTAAACAGAAGGCAACATGGTGAAGATGTAAACAGAAGGCAACATGGTGAAGATGTAAACAGAAGGCAACACGGTGAAGATGTAAACAGAAGGCAACATGGTGAAGATGTAAACAGAAGGCAACATGGTGAAGATGTAAACAGAAGGCAACATGGTGAAGATGTAAACAGAAGGCAACATGGTGAAGATGTAAACAGAAGGCAACATGGTGAAGATGTAAACAGAAGGCAACATGGTGAAGATGTAAACAGAAGGCAACATGGTGAAGATGTAAACAGAAGGCAACATGGTGAAGATGTAAACAGAAGGCACAGTGTGTGTGGAGGGTGTGTGTTGATTTGTTATGTTTGTAAAGTTGAGTAATGAAATGGGTCCCAGAACCAATGTGTTGTGAGTCAGGGGTGAGAGAGCTCTCAATGTGGTTCAGACACGGATGTACTTTTATCATGAATTATACGGCCTTATTTATTTAATCGGCCTATCATGGCGGAACAGTTTTAAAAAATACATTATACATTTGATTTATTTATTGTCCTATCATGGGAACTACATTTAAAAAATAAATTATATCTAATTATTTATTTATGATCCCAATTTTAAATGGTACGGTCCATAACCCTATACCCTAGACACCCACCTGAATGACCCAGATACTAAGGAGAAGTCCTAATGTAATGGTACGGTCCATAACCCTATACCCTAGACACCCACCTGAATGACCCAGATACTAAGGAGAAGTCCTAATGTAATGGTACGGTCCATAACCCTATACCCTAGACACCCACCTGAATGACCCAGATACTAAGGAGAAGTCCTAATGTAATGGTACGGTCCATGGCCCTATACCCTAGACACCCACCTGAATGACCCAGATACTAAGGAGAAGTCCTAATGTAATGGTACGGTCCATAACCCTATACCCTAGACACCCACCTGAATGACCCAGAGACTAAGGAGAAGTCCTAATGTAATGGTACGGTCCATGGCCCTATACCCTAGACACCCACCTGAATGACCCAGATACTAAGGAGAAGTCCTAATGTAATGGTACGGTCCATAACCCTATACACCCACCTGAACGACCCAGATACTAAGGAGAAGTCCTAATGTAATGGTACGGTCCATAACCCTATACCCTAGACACCCACCTGAATGACCCAGATACTAAGGAGAAGTCCCATTGTAATGGTACGTCCATGGCCTCTATACCCAGACACCCACCCGAACGACTCCAGATACTAAGGAGAAGTCCTAATGTAATGGTACGTCCATAACCTATACCCTAGACACCCACCTGAATGACCCAGATACTAAGGAGAAGTCCTAATGTAATGGTACGGTCCATGGCCCTATACACCCACCTGAATGACCCAGATACTAAGGAGAAGTCCTAATGTAATGAGTACGGTCCATAACCTATACCCTAGACACCCACCTGAATGACCCAGATACTAAGGAGAAGTCCTAATGTAAATGGTACGGTCCATAACCTATACCCTAGACACCCACCTGAATGACCCAGATACTAAGGAGAAGTCCTAATGTCGGTATCGGTCCATAACCCTATACCCTAGACACCCACCTGAATGACCAGATACTAAGGAGAAGTCCTAATGTAATGGTACGGTCCATAGCCCTATACCCTAGACACCCACCTGAATGACCAGACAAATATGGTCAGAGACCGAGAGCAGCACTGCCCCCTAATGTCAATGGTTGGTCCTGCAAAGCCTCCTAAACATGATATACCTAGACACCCAAAGCTGCGAATGAAAACCTTAATGACCTTAATGTACCGAGCCGGTGGGGACCGGTGGGGGTGCCCCCACCCAGGCAGCGGCAGTGCTGGCAACACTAGTAACCCTGGGGAGGGGGTCACACTAATTCAGAGAGGGGGCAAATTGGGACCCTGGTGGCACAAAATCAAAGTCTGACTGCAGGGAGATGCTTGGGAATATGGTCACTACGGGGACTGTGTTGTGGGTGTTTCAGGGAATATGGTCACCGGGGACTGTGTTGTGGGTGTTTCAGGGAATATGGTCACTACGGAGGACTGTGGTGGGTGCCCCCCACCCCAAGACGGTTGTGGTGTTTCAGTGTTTCAGGGAATATGGTCACTAGTAACCCATGTGGGTGTTTCAGGGTGTTTCAGAGGGTGTTTCAATATGGTCACCCTGGTGACTGTGTTGTGTTTCAGGTGTTTCAGGGAATATGGTCACTACGGGGACTGTGTTGTGGGTGTTTCAGGGTGTTTCAGGGAATATGGTCACTACGGAGACTGTGTTGTGGGTGTTTCAGGGAATATGGTCACTACGGAGACTGTGTTGTGGGTGTTTCAGGGTGTTTCAGGGAATATGGTCACTACGGGGACTGTGTTGTGGGTGTTTCAGGGAATATGGTCACTACGGGGACTGTGTTGTGTTTCAGGGTGTTTTTCACAGGGGACTGTGTTGTGGGTGTTTCAGGGAATATGGTCACTACGGGAGACTGTGTTGTGGTGTGTTTTCAGGGAATATGGTCACTACGGGGGACTGTGTTGTGGGTGTTTCAGGGAATATGGTCACTACGGGACTGTGTTGTGGGTGTTTCAGGGAATATGGTCACTTGTGTTGTGGTGTTTCAGGGTGTTTCAGGAATATGGTCACTACGGGGACTGTGTTGTGGTGTTTCAGGGTGTTTCAGGGAATATGGTCACTACGGGAGACTGTGTTGTGGGTGTTTCAGGAATATGGTCACTACGGGAGACTGTGTTGTGGGTGTGTATTCAGGAGACTGTGTTGTGGGTGTTTCAGGGAATATGGTCACTACGGAGGACTGTGTTGTGGGTGTTTCAGGGTGTTTCAGGGAATATGGTCACTACGGGGACTGTGTTGTGGTGTTTCAGGGTGTTTCAGGGAATATGGTCACTACGGAGACTGTGTTGTGGGTGTTTCAGGGAATATGGTCACTACGGGAGACTGTGTTGTGGGTGTTTCAGGGAATATGGTCACTACGGAGGACTGTGTTGTGGGTGTTTCAGGGAATATGGTCACTACGGGAGACTGTGTTGTGGGTGTTTCAGGGAATATGGTCACTACGGGGACTGTGTTGTGGGTGTTTCAGGGAATATGGTCACTACGGAGACTGTGTTGTGGGTGTTTCAGGGAATATGGTCACTACGGAGGACTGTGTTGTGGGTGTTTTATGGTCAGGGAGACTGTGTTGTGGGTGTTTCAGGGAATATGGTCACTACGGGAGACTGTGTTGTGGGTGTTTCAGGGAATATGGTCACTACGGGAGACTGTGTTGTGGGTGTTTCAGGGAATATGGTCACTACGGAGGACTGTGTTGTGGGTGTTTCAGGGAATATGGTCACTACGGAGGACTGTGTTGTGGGTGTTTCAGGGTAGAAGTGTACATTTGACCTCCATCATCTAGGATGTGACAATGGTTCATAAAATCTCTCAATTTCTGCCCATTGTTCTTGCAGACCTTCTCATGCAGCTGCAACAGTAAGTGCATTTGTAAATCAAGACCTTTCTTGAGTTGGGCTCTGGGATGGTGTCACGCCTTAGACCTGGTATTCTTTGTCTTCTTTATTGTTTTGGTTAGGTCAGGGTGTGACATGGGTGATGTATGTGTTTTTGTACTGTCTAGGGGTTTTGTAGGTTTATGGGGTTGTTTACCTTCTAGGTGTTTATGGTTGCCTAGATTGGTTCTCAATTAGAGGCAGCTGTTAATCGTTGTTAATCGAACCATATTTAGGCAGCCATCTGCTTTGGGTATTTTGTGGGTTATTGTCCGTGTGATGTTGCATGTTTGCACTCAGTATTTATAGCGTCATTTGATATTTTATGTTTGTTTGTTCAGTGTACTTCGTTTGTTTGTTCAGTGTACTCAGTGTACTTTGTGTTTGTTTGTTTGTTCAGTGTACGGTTTGTTTGTTCATGTACTTCGTGTTTGTTTGTTTGTTCAGTGTACTTCGTGTTTGTTTGTTCAGTGTACTTCGTGTTTGTTTGTTTGTTCAGTGTACTTTGTGTTTGTTTGTTCAGTGTACTTTGTGTTTGTTTGTTCAGTGTACTTCGTGTTTGTTTGTTCAGTGTACTTAGTGTTTGTTTGTTTGTTCAGTGTACTTAGTGTTTGTTTGTTTGTTCAGTGTACTTCGTGTTTGTTTGTTTGTTCAGTGTACTTCGTGTTTGTTTGTTTGTTCAGTGTACTTCGTGTTTGTTTGTTTGTTCAGTGTACTTCGTGTTTGTTTGTTTGTTCAGTGTACTTCGTGTTTGTTTGTTTGTTCAGTGTACTTCGTGTTTGTTTGTTTGTTCAGTGTACTTTGTGTTTGTTTGTTCAGTGTACTTCGTGTTTGTTTGTTTGTTCAGTGTACTTCGTGTTTGTTTGTTTGTTCAGTGTACTTTGTGTTTGTTTGTTCAGTGTACTTGTGTTTGTTTGTTTGTTCAGTGTACTTCGTGTTTGTTTGTTCAGTGTACTTCGTGTTTGTTTGTTTGTTCAGTGTACTTTGTGTTTGTTTGTTTGTTCAGTGTACTTTGTGTTTGTTTGTTCAGTGTACTTCGTGTTTGTTTGTTCAGTGTACTTCGTGTTTGTTTGTTTGTTCAGTGTACTTTGTGTTTGTTTGTTCAGTGTACTTTGTGTTTGTTTGTTCAGTGTACTTCGTGTTTGTTTGTTTGTTCAGTGTACTTCGTGTGTGTTTGTTTGTTCAGTGTACTTTGTGTTTGTTTGTTCAGTGTACTTTGTGTTTGTTTGTTCAGTGTACTTTGTGTTTGTTTGTTCAGTGTACTTAGTGTTTGTTTGTTTGTTCAGTGTACTTCGTGTTTGTTTGTTTGTTCAGTGTACTTCGTGTTTGTTTGTTTGTTCAGTGTACTTCGTGGTTTGTTTGTTTGTTCAGTGTACTTCGTGTTTGTTTGTTTGTTCAGTGTACTTCGTGTTTGTTTGTTTGTTC
>NW_026285538.1:0-6048 GCF_023373465.1 Oncorhynchus keta | reverse complement strand
CAATCGACTCCCTTCACATTAGAGTCATCAGACAAAGTTCTATTGACTGCTGACATCTAGTGGAAGGTGTAGGAAGTAAACTCATCCATATCTCGCTGTAATTTCAATGAGAGCTTGGTTGAAAATCTGCCACCCCCAGAAAAAATACAAACAGGAAGTGGAATTTCTCAGGTTTTTGCCTGCAATATGAGTTCTGTTATACTCACAGACAAAATTCGAACAGTTTTAGAAACGTCAGAGTGTTTTCTATCCAATACTAATACTAATAATATGCATATATTAGCAACTGAGACTGAGGAGCTGGCCGTTTACAATGGGCACCATTTCATCCAAGCTACTCAATACTGCCCCTGCAGCCATAAAAAGTTAATACACAGACTCATTGTCAGACTTTATAATAATCTCCAGAATTTCTGCATTTGTGAGTTGTCTCCTTTTGGAAGACATTGCTAATGCTACAGCTTAGCTCGTTAGCTACATACATGAACAACAACACTTGAATGGCTCAGAGTGGGAGTGAGAGGTTACGTGATTGACTGCAGGCATGCGCCACTTGTATCAATAAATCACTATCAGAAAATGTTTTGTGTGGTAATTATTTATTTATTTAATGTTTTATTCACATGTTTTCATGTACTGGTGACAAATCATGATTTGTGATTATTGCATAGATCGTAATGGACACATTGTGTGTAACATACTTTTTGAAGGTTATGCTGATTATGTTAAACTAAGCTAATTCCAGCTATGTGTGTAGAAATATGACCGCTTGTGTTAAGTCAATCTTTCCTCATTTTAGCGCTAGGACAAATCCAGTTTGGATGATTGTGTCATGCTGTAGGTACTTCTATGAATGTCTAAATATTGCATCCAAAAATAAACTGGTCACATTCTGGAAATGTGTTTGTGCAAAATGTTTCTGTGAAAAAACAGTCTGGCCAGCTCAAATGCTGATTGTTGTTTGTGTCAATTGAAACTGGACGTTCTAAATAAGTGTTCTAATCACACTGGTTTGAGCGTACCCTATAGGGACGACTGTAGAATGATCAAACCCATTTAGTTCAGTTTGATTTCATGGGTACAGGAACAATGGTGAACATCTTATAGCTAGTAGGGACAGCAGACTGGGATAGGGAGAGATTGAATATGTCCGTAAACACTCCAGCCAGCTGGTCTGCACATGCTCGAGTATGCAGCTAGGGATACCGTCTGGGTTGGTAGCCATGCGAGGGTTAACCAGCATAAATGTTTTACTCATGTCGGCCACGGAGAACTAAAGTCCACAGTCCTTGGGAGCGGGCCACGTTGGTGGCACTGTGTTATCCTCAAAACGGACGAGCTAAAGGGTAGAGCTGCCGCTTTCAAGGAGCGGGAAGCTTATAAGAAATCCCACTATAGCCTCCGATGAACCATCAAACAGGCAAAGCATTATTACAGGATTAACATTGAATCATTCTACACCACCTCCGAAGCTCGTCGGATTTGGCAGGGCTTGCAAACTATTACAGACTATAAAGGGAAGCACCGCCAAGATCTGCCCAGTTACACAAGCCTACCAGACAAGCTAAATTACTTCTAAGCTCGCTTCGAGGCTAGTAACGTTGAAACATGCATGAGAGCATCAACTGTTCCGGATGACTGTCCGCAGCCGATGTGAGCAAGACCTTTAATAGGTCAACATGCACAAGGCCGCAGGGCCAGACAGATTACCAGGATGTGTACTCTGAGAATGTGCTGGCCAACTGGCAAGTGTCTTTCAACCTCTCCCTGTCTGAGTCTGTAATACCAACATGTTTCAAGCAGACCACCATAGTTCCTGTGCTCGAGAACATTAAGGTAACCTGCCAAAATTACTACCAACCCGTAGAACTCACATCTGTAGCCATGAGTGCTTTGAAAGTCTGGTCATGGTTCACATCAACACCATTATCACAGAAACCCTAGACCCACTCCATTTTGTATACCATCCCAACAGATCCACAGATGATGCACAGATATTGCACTCCACACTGCCCTTTCAAACCTGAACAAAAGGACCTATGTGATAATGCTATTCATTGACTACAGCTCAGCATTCAACACCATAGTGCCCTAAAAAGCTCATCACGTAGCAAAGGACCTGGGACTAAACACCTTCCTATTTGACTGGATCCTGGACTTCCTGACAGGCCACCCCCCAGGTGGTAAGAGTAGGTAACAACCCACCCCCACACTGATCCTCAACACGGGGGCCCCTCAGGGGTGCGTTCTCAGTCCCCTCCTGTACTCCCTGTTGACTCATGACTGCATGGCCAGGCACGACTCCAACATCAACAGCAGGTTGAGAGATTCAAGTTCCTTGGTGTCCAGATCACCAACAAACTAACATGGTCCAAGCACACCAAGAGAGTCGTGAAGAGGGCACGACAAATCCTATTCCCCCTCAGAAGATTGAAATGATTTGGCCATGGTCCTCAGATCCTCAAAAGGTTCTACAGCTACATCATCGAGATGAACCTGACTGGTTGCATCACTGCCTGGTATGGCAACTGCTCGGCCTCCGACCTCAAGGTACTACAGAGGGTAGTGTGTACGGTCCAAGACATCACTGGGACCAAGCTTCCTGCCAGCCAGAAACTCTATACCAGGCGGTGTCAGAGGAAGGCCTTAAATATTGTCAAAGACTCCAGCCACCCTAGTCATAGACTGTTCTCTCTGCTACCGCACGGCAAGCGGTACCGGAGCACCAAGCCTAGGTCTAAGAGGCTTCTAAACAGCATCTACCCCCAAGCCATAAGACTACTTAACATCTAATCAAATGGCTACCCAGACTAACCCATGGTTTCTGGTTTTAATAGGCCAACATGCCCTATACACTTCCTGATGAACTCAGTCACCGTGTCTGTGTGTACATCAATGTTATTCTCAGAGGCTACCCGGGACATATCCGTGTGATCAAAATAATCTTGAATCATGAATTCCGATTGGCCAAACCAGCGTTGAATAGACCTTACCACCGGTTCTTCCTTTTTAAGTTTCTGCCTGTAGGAAGATTTGCCGAATGGAGGGCAGGCCTTGTTGGCATCCCGGAAGGGGGAGTAGCATGTGGTCAAGTGTTTTTCCAGAGCGAGTACTACAGTCAATGTGTTGATTGAACTTCGGTAACATTTTCCTCAAATTTGCTTTGTTAAAATCCCCAGCTACAATAATTGTAACCTCAGGAAATGTCGGTTCCAGTTTGCACAAAGTCCAGTGTAGTTCCTTGAGGGCTGTCGTGGTATCGGTTTCAGGGAGAATAGACACGGCTGTGACTATAACCAAAGAGAATTCTCCTGTGAGAAAAGACGGTTGGCATTTGATGGTGAGGTATTCTAGGTCGGGCGAACAAAAGGAATTGAGTTTCTGTATGTTATCACAATCACACCATGAGTAGTTAATCATTACATAATGTAATATTAATCATGTAATGTTAATCATGAAATATATACCACCGCCATTCTATTTCCCATCGAGTTCTTTATTTATATCTGGGCAATGTACCCGGAACCAATCTGGCTGTAATGGCAGGGACTGTATATCCGGAGAAAGCCATGATTCTGTGAAACAGAGTATGTTACAATCCCTGTCTCTCTGGAAGGAGATCCTCGCCCTGAGCTCGTCTACTTTATTATCCAGAGACTAAACATTAGTAAGTAATATACTCGGAAGCAGTGGATGGTCCACTTTGAATACCTCTTCTCAGCCGTCGGGAAACTTGGAGAAGCCTCTGTGTCACACCCTGACCTTGGAGATCCTTTTTATGTCTCTATTTTGGTTTGGTCAGGGTGCGAGTTGGGGTGGGCATTTCTATGTTTTGTGTTTCTATGATTTTCTATCTATGTTTTGGCCGGGTATGGTTCTCAATCAGGGACAGCTGTCTATCGTTGTCTCGGATTGGGAACCATACTTAGGTACCCTTTTGCCCACCTGTGTTTGTGGGAAGTTTACTTTCTTTATGGTACTTAGCCTTAAGCTTCACGGTTTTGTTTTGTAGTGTGTATTGTTTTGTTCTGCGTATTTTTCTTAATTAAAGAACATGTAAGCTCACCACGCTGCACTTTGGTCCGCTCCTTTCATCAGCCGTGACACTCTGGGATAAGGTAAATTGCCCTGGGGGGTACGAACAAACCGTGAGTTACCTCTGATATCCAAAAGTTATTTTGAGCTGTATGTAATAACACAAAAAATGTGGGCTAAATAATGTAAGAAACGTAAGAAATTACACACAAAAAGACTAAATACTGCAAAGTTGCTTAGGAGCAAGAAGCAGAGCTGCCATGTCTGTCGGCGCTATCTTTATACCGATGTCATTGTGGTTATTTAAGCATTAAGGCATGAGAACCCGGGGATTATCGTTAGAAAAGCACATAACTAAGGGTTGTTCTTAGGAGAAAGCTTCGAAACAGCCCTTGGCAGCGTGTTATTCACAATAATCCATCGGTTCAAGTGCCTTATTGTTTTAATAAAATGGTTGCCAAAATAGTAAAAAATGTAAAGGTATCGCAGTTGCTAGCTGTGCCACTAGACATCCTGGTTCGAGTCCAGGCTCTGTTACAGCTCAATCGGCCCAGCGTCATCGGAGTTGAGTGAAGGGTTTGGCCAGCAGGGATGTCGCTTGTCCCATCGTGCTCTAGGAGCCTCCTGTGGCGGGCCGGGCGCATGCACGCTGACATGGTCGCCAGGTGTACGGTGTCTCCTCTAACACATTGGTGTGGCAGGCTTCGTTGTTAAGCGGGTATTATGTCAAGAGGCAGTGTGGCTTGGATTGGGTCGTGTTTCGGAGGATGTAAGACATGTTTTCATTTTCAAAAATACTATATATTTTGATGATGAGTACGCTTCATTTTGTCCGTCTACCAGATTATGAGTCGGTCAAAAGCCAGCCTGTAATGGTTTTCTTCATCTGAGCTAGAGGCGGACCAAAGCGCAGCGTGGTTGTTTTGATTCATGCTTTAATAAATCACTTCACATGAACAAACTAACAAAAACAAGAAATGTGAAAACTCAAAACAGTCCTATCTGGTGCCACACACAGAGACAGGAACAATCACCCACAAACACAGTGAAACCAGGCTACCTAAGTATGATTCTCAATCAGAGACAACTAATGACACCTGCCTCTGATTGAGAACCATACTATGCCTGAAGCTATAGAAATACCCAAAACCTAGAAAAACAAACATAGACTGCCCACCCAACTCACGCCCTGACCATACTAACTAAATACAAAACACAGGAAATGAAGGTCAGAACGTGACACAGCCTAGTTCTTAGATTCTGAAGTTGCTATTCAAGCTGGCTGGTCTTCTGCTCTATTGGGATGGTTGCTAGCTAAGCGGACTGGTTGTTCATTCTAAGCTAAAAGATTGTTATGCGACTGGATACTTCACCATTTGCTAGCTAGGACTAAAGCTAACACACAAGCACAACAAGCAGCTGAAATGACAGCAAACTATGTGCATTTTCATTGGTTTACCTTTGTCTCATCGCAATTTCTTTGAGCTTTATTCATTATAATGATCCTAAAAATGAATTTGCCTTGCTCAGAGAAAGGTGTCAGTCTTGTTCGGACACGGTGGAGATCAAAAAAAAAAACACAACATTGTTGCACTGGTCGTAGAGTCAGGTTTAATATGGGCAGGACGCTAGCGTCCCACCTGGCCCAAAATCCAGTGAAATTGCAGATCGCCAAATTCAAATAGTCAAATTAAACATTCATAAAAACAAGAAGTTTTATACATCAGCTTAAAGATTAACTTTCAAAAGAGGCTTTACAGCTGAAAGCGATTATCTGAGAAAGCTCCCGCTTACAAAAGCATACAAACATTTTACAACCAAGTAAAGCAATTACAAAAGTCAGAAATAGCGAAAAAAATGAATCACTTACCTTTGATGATCTTATATGTTTGCAGTAACAGAGTCCAATGTTACACAATAAATGTTTATTTTGTTAGATAAGGGTCCTCTATGTCCCAAAAACTCTGGTTTGTTGGCGTGTTTAGTTCAGTAATCCACTGGCTCAAAGCCGTT
>NW_026285537.1:0-4475 GCF_023373465.1 Oncorhynchus keta | reverse complement strand
CAACCTTAATACATGTGTCTTTCATTATGCCCCCGATTTCAGTTGTGTGCTGAAATGACATGTTTGCTTTGCTAGCGAGCTCACATGCCAAATGGATAGGCAACGGTCATCCTCGCGTATCTGAAAATACATCATCAATTGATGTTTACTGATCATAGAAAAACATGCAGTTACTTGCTGTATAACTCTGATGATAGACCTACATGTGGAATAATGTGTACTTCTGACTGTGTTTCCTAATGGACAAATTCAGGCAATACTTCCCACTCTTTCAAACCTTCTCTCTGTGTAGGGCCTACTGAACATACACACACACATGGATGGATGAATTCAGGCAATACATCCACTCTTTCAAAACCTTCTCTCCTGTGTAGGGCCTACTGAACATACACACACACACACATGGATGGATGCATTAGTATTTGTACATGGACGTCTCTGGTCTAGTCTGGGTTTGGCCTCACTGACTCTCATCTTGGACACAAACAGACCTCTGTCCTCTTTCAGTTCGCTTGCCCAGATGCTGATGAATCTTCAGTGTTGATGAGCTTTTCTGTTCCTGCCTCAAGTTCCCTGCAATGCCCTCCTACCCCAACCCCCCCCACCCAAACGCCATAAACATAAACAAACTTGTTTTCAGCAAGTCAGAGAGGACAGGGTCACCAGAAGGGCACTCCCATTCCTCCTAACCCTAACCCACCTTCTGTTAGAACCAGGACAACACTGGAGTCTCCACAGCAATGTCAGAAAGGACAGAGGTCACCAGAGAAGGGCACTCCCATTCCTCCTAACCCTAACCCACCTCCTGTTAGAACCAGGACAACACTGGAGTCTCCACAGCAAGTCAGAGAGGACAGAGGTCACCAGAGAAGGGCACTCCCATTCCTCCTAACCCTAACCCACCTTCTGTTAGAACCAGGACAACACTGGAGTCTCCACAGCAATGTCAGAGAGGACAGAGGTCACCAGAGAAGGGCACTCCCATTCCTCCTAACCCTAACCCACCTTCTGTTAGAACCAGGACAACACTGGAGTCTCCACAGCAATGTCAGAGAGGACAGAGGTCACCAGAGAAGGGCACTCCCATTCCTCCTAACCCTAACCCACCTTCTGTTAGAACCAGGACAACACTGGAGTCTCCACAGCAATGTCATTGTATCATTTCTAACGCTTAAACATGTCACTTTAGTGTTACGCCTGTTGTTACTTCCCAGAAGTTACCGGTTGCAAATGGACAAAGGAAGGAAAAATGTCAGAGAGGAAAGGAATAACCTAGGCTACCCTCTTATTTAGGCTCAAGGATGAAATACGTTTCTGTGTTTAGCAAGGCGGGACAGGGACACAGGGGAAATGCTTGAAATCGGTTTGATAGCTAGCTAATAGCTAGCTAATGTTTTGGTGTTGGTTTTCTAGTTTGGTGTGCCTGTCTGTCTGCCTGTGTATGTGTTTTAAGTGTCTGCAGCTGTTGTGTTGTCGGTGGCTGGTGGCAGAGGGCTCGTTGGATTGTGTGTGTTGTGGGGAACTAAAGAAAATGAACACGAGGAGAGAGATTTACTGCATGTGTTTGTGGCCACTTGGAAAAATCAATTGGCCACATGCTGGCTGTGCGTCAGCAGACCAGGGTTCAAATACTATTCAAAATCTTTGACATTTTTTCAGCGTTTATTCTTGTATGCCTGCAGTGCCAGATGGATAAGGTTTGCACCTTGGCGACTGTTCTATTGATTCCATTGTGCCCGGCAAGATCGATCAGGACCAGTTAAAGTATTTAAAATGAAATAATGTTCTATTTGAACCCAGGTCTTTGTGTCAAAGTGGCTGTAGAGGGTTCTCTGGTCGACACACTGCCACTCCACTGGAGTGGAGGAACTTGGCCACGTCTGTTAAAGGTAATTAACCCTACTATGCTGATGAGATGTCGTTTTAATAAACAGACACTAATTAGTTCAAAGGGAGGGATCGGAAAGCAGTCAAGGGAGAAATCAAACACTTATAATCAGACTTTTCCCACTGGGCACACACGGGTTGAATCAACGTCCTTTCCACATCATTTCAACAAAAGAATGTTGAACCAACGTGGAATAGACGCTGAATGGACATCTGTGCCCAGCGGGTTATGACGACACTTAATCACTATCAGACGTTTATGATGCAAAATAATCATGATCAGTCATTTAAATAATGACAAGTGCTTTAGTATCTTTTTAATTTTGTATTTATTTCTAATCCTGGTTCTAAACTTAATTTCACTGTGTGTTACTGCCAATCCATACCTAATTATCTCGCTCGCTCTCTCTTTCTCTCTCTCTCTCTCTCGCTCCCCCCCCCTCTCTCTCTTTCTCTTTCTCTCTCTCTCTCTCTCTCTCTCTCTCTCTCTCTCTCTCTCTCTCTCTCTCTCTCTCTCTCTCTCTCTCTCTCTTTCTCTCTCTCTCTCTCTGCTCTCTCTCTCTCTCTCTCTCTCTCTCTCTCTCCCATCTCTCCTCTACATCTCTCTCTCTCCCATCTCTCCTCTACATCTCTCTCTCCCTCTCTCCTCTACATCTCCCCCTCTCTCCTCTACATCTCCCCCTCTCTCCTCTACATCTCCCCCCCTCTCTCCTCCACCTCCTCTTCTCCCTCTGTATTGGAGGCTGTCCAAGCCATTCCCCCAGAGGCAATGGACTTGCTCTCAATTTGACATCTTTATTGCGGAATGTCTCAAATACAACACAGAATGATGATGGGGATGAGAACACAGGCAGGACCGCCAAGGGCCAGCGCACACCGCTCAGTCCTCTGCTGCTTCCAGGAGCTTCCTCGCTTTCTATCTCTCTCTCTCTCCCGGCGTTGATCTCTTCCTTGTCTGTCTGTCTGTGTGTCTGTATGACTTCATCCTCTCTTCTTCACCTCTTTTATCCTTTTCATCTCTCAATTTTCCCCTCCATCTGTCATTGGTTTCTCTTTTTTGTTCTCTTTTCTTTCTGTCTCTCATTCTTTCAGCGGTCATTATAGTTCTCCTTGACAGAGCACCGAGGTGGTGAATCACTCAACATCAGTGTGGCTCCGGGAATGGCATCACTTCTCCACAACTGATTGCCCAATCCCCATTCTTTTAGTGAAGTGCTTTCATTCAGGAAGATTCTATCAGCAGCTCTTCAGCACTCTTCCTTCTGTCTCACTTTTTCTCTGAGATCACCTGTTAACTTGTTTTTTTATGCAGAGGCCTGCCTGGTTTGACACAATGAATAGAGCTACAGTCACTGTCTCCTTAAAAATGGAATTTAGTGAAAACCTCACCCTCATCCGAGGTCATGACCTGGCTTTGTCATAGGCTCACAGCGTCCCAGCCAATCCAGCGCTCCCGTTCTCCCTGCGTCGCCGTGCGTTGCCATGACGTGGGATGAGGCGGACAGCAGCTCGGTAACAAATGTCACAGGAGTATTAGAGGAGCGGATCAGGCGTCATCGCTACCAAGATATCTGATGGATGGATCTGGCACCGTCCAGTTGGAGGGAGAGACACGTGGATGGGATCATTGGGGTGGGATCTGCGTGTGACGACTTTGAGGGTACAGTTGCGGCCACCTTGCTCTATAGCGTCTAGTGGGGATATTTTGCCACAGAAACCTGTACTGCTGTGAATGTTTTGTGCCCACAACTGTATTTCGGGTTGGGTAGAGGTGCGGGGTGATACTCAGGTTATTCTGAAGAGTTACGAGCTGACGCAGAATTAGTTGTATGTGGGTACAAACTACCTTCATATGGGCATCTTTATCAGGGTTTAGGGTCGTTGTAGGTGGAGTTATATCACAGGGTTTTACAGTTTGGCTGTAAAACCCTATGAGAGCTGAGGGGTGGTGGTGTGGTAGAGGTGCTGTAGTAGGTTCCAGGATGTTTATTTGAGGTGTGATCACTGGTAGAGGTAGAGAGGCTCAGGGAGGTACTATTTGGGTTCTGGTGATCTATATTTGAGGCGTGAAGATATACAGTGTAAACTGTTTGAGTAATGAGCGTTGAGTTCCTGTCTATTGACTCATTGGATATTTTAATACCACCATTTAATTTGTGTTTACCCCTCATCACCAACTCTCTGAGATACAGGTGACTGCCAAAATAATGGAAACGCTTGAGTAAATGAGTGATACGAAGTATGTGGAAAGCAGGTGCTTCCACACAGGTGTGGTTTCTGAGTTAATTAAGCAGGTAGGGTCATTTAAAAATGCTGGGCAGGCCATTATTTTGGCTACCATGGCACGAGTGGTCACTGAATGGTTTGATGAGCATGAAAACGATGTAAACCATACGCCATGGCCGTCCCAGTCACCAGATCTCAACACAATTGAACACTGGATTCTGGAGCAGCGCCTGAGACAGCGTTTTCACCACCATAAGCAAAACACCAAACGATGGAATTTCTCGAGGAAGAATGGTGACGTATCCCTCCAGTAGAGTTCCAGACACTTCTAGAATCTATGCCAAGGTGCACTGAAGTGTAAC
>NW_026285536.1:0-2678 GCF_023373465.1 Oncorhynchus keta | reverse complement strand
ACAAGACCACTGATAATCTCCCTCGATCTGGGGCTCCACGCAAGATCTCATCACCCCGCTCCTCCGCTCTCTCCACTGGCTTCCAGTTGAAGCTTGCATCCGCTACAAGACCATGGTGCTTGCCTCCGCAGCTGTGAGGGACGGCACCTCAGTACCTCCAGGCTCTGATCAGGCCCTACCAAACAAGGGCACTGCGTTTCATCCCACCTCTGGCCTGCTCGCCTCCCTACCACTGAGAAGTACAGTTCCCGCTCAAGCCCAGTCAAAACTGTTGCTTCTCTGGCTCCCCAAGCCAGTGGACACACTCCCTCACGACGCCAGGACAGTCAATCACCACCTTCGGAGACACCTGAAACCCACCTCTTTAAGAATACCTAGGATGAGGATAAAGTAATCCTTCTCCCACCCCCCTTAAAGATTGCAGATGCACTATTGTAAAGTGGCTGTTTCACTGGATGTCATAAGGTGAATGCACCAATTTGTAAATCGCTCTGGATAGGCGTCTGCTAAATGACTTAAATGTAAATGTAATCTCACCCCGTGGGGGTCAAAATGATCACAAGAACGGTGAGCAAAAATCCCAGAACCACGGGGGGACCTAGTGAATGACCTGCAGAGAGCTGGGACCAAAAGTAACAAAGCCTACCATCAGTAACACACTACGCCGCCAGGGACTCAAATCCTGCAGTGCCAGGCCGTGTCCCCCTGCTTACCAGTACATGTCCAGGCCCGTCTGAAGTTTGCTAGATAGCATTTGGATGATCCAGAAGAAAGATGGGAGAATGTCATATGGTCAGATGAAACCAAAATATAACTTTTGGTAAAAACTCAACTCATCGTGTTTGGAGGACAAAGAATGCTGAGTTGCATCAAAGAACACCATACCTACTGTGAAGCATAGGGGTGGAAACATCATGCTTTGGGGCTGTTTTTCTGCAAAGGGACCAGGACTGACTGATCTGTGAGAAGAATGAATGGGCTTACATGTACAGTGAGATTTTGGTGAAAACCTCCTTCCATCAGCAAGGGCATTGAAGATGGCGTGGCTGGGTCTTTCAGCGACGTGATCCTTAGGCCGCCCATCCCGCATACGGGATCGTGACTACACAGCCTCAAGCTCATTGCCATAGCATACAACATTAGCGATTTCTGAAAATTGCAAATAAATGAAATAAATATGCCTGTCCTCAAGCTTATCCTTTTCTTAACAATCCTGTCGTCTCAGATTTTCAAAATATGCTTTAGAACCAGAGAAAATCAATAATTTGTGTAAGAGTGGTGATAGCTAGCGTAGCATTTAGCGTTAGCATTTAGCACGCAACATTCACAAAAACCAGCAAAGGGATCAAATAAAATAATTTACCTTTGAAGAACTTCAGATGTTTCAATGAGGAGACTCTCAGTTACATAGCAGATGTCCAGTTTTTCCTGAAAGATGCTTGTGTAGGACACAACGTTCCGTTTGTTACTATGCATTTGGCTACGAAACTAACCGAAAATTCAGTCACCTAAGCGTCGAACTTTTTTCGAATTAACTCCATAATATCGACTGAAACATGGAAAACGTTGTTTGAATCAATCCTCAAGGTGTTTGGTCATATATCTCTTCATTGAAATGCCAGTCCTAGACACGTGCATTCTTCTCTGATTCGGATGGAAAAATACTGGGACCTGACTTTTGCGCACCAATTTCCACGCAGACACCATGCGGGACACTTGGTAATTGTAGGCTCTTATGGCCAATCTTCCAATGATATGCCTACAAAGACGTCACAATGCTGCAGACACCTGGGGAAACGATAGGAAGTGTCCGTTGATTCCTGTGCCATTCACAGCCATATAAGGAGATCATTGAAAACGTGCCTTCAAAAATCCTGTTGATTTCCTGGTCACTCAAACATCTTGGTTTTGCCTGTAGATATTGTTCTATGGCACTCACAGTGAAAATCTTTACAGTTCTGGAAACGTCAGAGTGTCTTCTTTCCAAAACTATCAATTCCAAGCATAGTCGAGCATCTTTTCGTGACAAAATATCGCGCTAAAAACGGGCACGTCTTTTTATCCAAAAATGAAATACTGCCCCTAGAGTTCCTAACAGGTTAAAGATTTAGATGCACTATTGTAAAGTGGCTGTTCCACTGGATGTCATAAGGTGAATGCACCAGTTTGTAAGAATCAGCTCTGGATAAGAGCGTCTGCTAAATGACTTAAATGTAAATGTAATCTCACCCCGTGGGGTCAAAATGATCACACAGAGCGGTGAGCAAAAATCCCAGAACCACCGCGAGGGCCTGGTGAATGACCTGCAGAGAGAGCTGGGACCAGAAAGTAACAAAGCCTACCATCAGTAACACTACGCCGCCAGGGACTCAAATCCTGCCCGGTGCCAGGCGTGTCCCCCTGCTTAAGCCAGTACATGTCCAGGCCCGTCTGAAGTTTGCTAGATAGCACATTTGGATGATCAGAAGAAAGATTGGGAGAAATGTCATATGGTCAGATAGAGGAACCAAAATATAACTTTTTGGTAAAAACTCAACTCGTGCGTGTTTGGAGGACAAGGAATGCTGAGTTGCATCCAAAGAACACCATACCTACTGTGAAGCATGGGGGGTGGAGGCTCATCATGCTTTGGGGCTGTTTTTCTGCAAAGGGACCCAGGGCCGACTGATCTGTGTAAA
>NW_026285535.1:57500-73857 GCF_023373465.1 Oncorhynchus keta | reverse complement strand
CTAAACAGAGAGTGGCAGAATACCTGACCACTGTGACTGGCCCTAAACAGAGAGTGGCAGAATACCTGACCACTGTGACTGACCCTAAACAGAGAATACCTGTGGCAGAGAGTGGCAGAATACCTGACCACTGTGACTGACCCTAAACAGAGAGTGACTGACCCTAAAACAGAGAGTACACAATGGCAGAATACCTGACCACTGTGACTGACCCTAATCAGAGAGAACACAGTGGCAGAATACTTGACCACTGTGACTGACCCTAAACAGAGAGTACACAGTGGCAGAATACCTGACCACTGTGACTGACCCTAAACAGAGAGAACACAGTGGCAGAATACCTGACCACTGTGACTGACCCTAAACAGAGAGAACACAGTGGCAGAATACCTGACCACTGTGACTGACCCTAAACAGAGAGAACACAGTGGCAGAATACCTGACCACTGTGACTGACCCTAAACAGAGAGTACACAGTGGCAGAATACCTGACCACTGTGACTGACCCTAAACAGAGAGTGGCAGAATACCTGACCACTGTGACTGACCCTAAACAGAGAGTACACAGTGGCAGAATACCTGACCACTGTGACTGACCCTAAACAGAGAGTGGCAGAATACCTGACCACTGTAACTGACCCTAAACAGAGAGTACACAATGGCAGAATACCTGACCACTGTGACTGACCCTAAACAGAGAGAACACAGTGGCAGAATACCTGACCACTGTGACTGACCCTAAACAGAGAGAACACAGTGGCAGAATACCTGACCACTGTGACTGACCCTAAACAGAGAGTGGCAGAATACCTGAACACTGTGACTGACCCTAAACAGAGAGTGGCAGAATACCTGAGCACTGTGACTGACCCTAAACAGAGAGAACACAGTGGCAGAATACCTGACCACTGTGACTGGCCCTAAACAGAGAGGACACAGTGGCAGAATACCTGACCACTGTGACTGACCCTAAACAGAGAGTGGCAGAATACCTGACCACTGTGACTGACCCTAAACAGAGAGTGGCAGACAACCTGACCACTGTGACTGGCCCTAAACAGAGAGTGGCAGAATACCTGACCACTGTGACTGGCCCTAAACAGAGAGTGGCAGAATACCTGACCACTGTGACTGACCCTAAACAGAGAGTGGCAGAATACCTGACCACTGTGACTGGCCCTAAACAGAGAGTGGCAGAATACCTGACCACTGTGACTGACCCTAAACAGAGAGTGGCAGAATACCTGACCACTGTGACTGACCCTAAACAGAGAGTACACAAAGGCAGAATACCTGACCACTGTGACTGACCCTAATCAGAGAGAACACAGTGGCAGAATACTTGACCACTGTGACTGACCCTAAACAGAGAGTACACAGTGGCAGAATACCTGACCACTGTGACTGACCCTAAACAGAGAATACACAGTGGCAGAATACCTGACCACTGTGACTGACCCTAAACAGAGAGGACACAGTGGCAGAATACCTGACCACTGTGACTGACCCTAAACAGAGAGTACACAGTGGCAGAATACCTGACCACTGTGACTGACCCTAAACAGAGAGAACACACTAGCAGAATACCTGAACACTGTGACTGACCCTAAACAGAGAGTACACAGTGCTGACCCTAAACAGAGAGGACACAGCGGCAGAATACCTGACCACTGTGACTGACCCTAAACAGAGAGTGGCAGAATACCTGACCACTGTAACTGACCCTAAACAGAGAGTACACAATGGCAGAATACCTGACCACTGTGACTGACCCTAAACAGAGAGAACACAGTGGCAGAATACCTGACCACTGTGACTGACCCTAAACAGAGAGAACACAGTGGCAGAATACCTGACCACTGTGACTGACCCTAAACAGAGAGTGGCAGAATACCTGAACACTGTGACTGACCCTAAACAGAGAGTGGCAGAATACCTGACCACTGTGACTGACCCTAAACAGAGAGAACACAGTGGCAGAATACCTGACCACTGTGACTGGCCCTAAACAGAGAGTGGCAGAATACCTGACCACTGTGACTGACCCTAAACAGAGAGTGGCAGAATACCTGACCACTGTGACTGACCCTAAACAGAGAGTACACAAAGGCAGAATACCTGACCACTGTGACTGACCCTAAACAGAGAGTACACAATGGCAGAATACCTGACCACTGTGACTGACCCTAAACAGAGAGTACACAGTGGCAGAATACCTGACCACTGTGACTGACCCTAAACAGAGAGGACACAGTGGCAGAATACCTGACCACTGTGACTGACCCTAATCAGAGAGAACACAGTGGCAGAATACCTGACCACTGTGACTGACCCTAAACAGAGAGTACACAGTGGCAGAATACCTGACCACTGTGACTGACCCTAAACAGAGAGAACACAGTGGCAGAATACCTGACCACTGTGACTGACCCTAAACAGAGAGTACACAGTGGCAGAATACCTGACCACTGTGACTGACCCTAAACAGAGAGAACACAGTGGCAGAATACCTGACCACTGTGACTGACCCTAAACAGAGAGTACACAGTGGCAGAATACCTGACCACTGTGACTGACCCTAAACAGAGAGTGGCAGAATACCTGACCACTGTGACTGACCCTAAACAGAGAGTACACAGTGGCAGAATACCTGACCACTGTGACTGACCCTAAACAGAGAGTGGCAGAATACCTGACCACTGTAACTGACCCTAAACAGAGAGTACACAATGGCAGAATACCTGACCACTGTGACTGACCCTAAACAGAGAGAACACAGTGGCAGAATACCTGACCACTGTGACTGACCCTAAACAGAGAGAACACAGTGGCAGAATACCTGACCACTGTGACTGACCCTAAACAGAGAGTGGCAGAATACCTGAACACTGTGACTGACCCTAAACAGAGAGTGGCAGAATACCTGAGCACTGTGACTGACCCTAAACAGAGAGAACACAGTGGCAGAATACCTGACCACTGTGACTGACCCTAAACAGAGAGTGGCAGAATACCTGACCACTGTGACTGACCCTAAACAGAGAGAACACAGTGGCAGAATACCTGACCACTGTGACTGACCCTAAACAGAGAGTGGCAGAATACCTGACCACTGTGACTGACCCTAAACAGAGAGTGGCAGAATACCTGACCACTGTGACTGACCCTAAACAGAGAGAACACAGTGGCAGAATACCTGACCACTGTGACTGACCCTAAACAGAGAGTGGCAGAATACCTGAACACTGTGACTGACCCTAAACAGAGAGTGGCAGAATACCTGATCACTGTGACTGACCCTAAACAGAGAGAACACAGTGGCAGAATACCTGACCACTGTGACTGGCCCTAAACAGAGAGTACACAGTGGCAGAATACCTGACCACTGTGACTGACCCTAAACAGAGAGGACACAGTGGCAGAATACCTGACCACTGTGACTGACCCTAAACAGAGAGTGGCAGAATACCTGACCACTGTGACTGACCCTAAACAGAGAGTGGCAGAATACCTGACCACTGTGACTGACCCTAAACAGAGAGTGGCAGAATACCTGACCACTGTGACTGACCCTAAACAGAGAGTGGCAGAATACCTGACCACTGTGACTGACCCTAAACAGAGAGTACACAGTGGCAGAATACCTGACCACTGTGACTGACCCTAAACAGAGAGTGGCAGAATACCTGACCACTGTGACTGACCCTAAACAGAGAGTGGCAGAATACCTGACCACTGTGACTGACCCTAAACAGAGAGTGGCAGAATACCTGACCACTGTGACTGACCCTAAACAGAGAGTACACAGTGGCAGAATACCTGACCACTGTGACTGACCCTAAACAGAGAGTACACAGTGGCAGAATACCTGACCACTGAGACTGACCCTAAACAGAGAGTACACAGTGGCAGAATACCTGACCACTGAGACTGACCCTAAACAGAGAGAACACAGTGGCAGAATTCCTGACTACTGTGACTGGCCCTAAACAGAGAGGACACACTAGCAGAATACCTGACCACTGTGACTGACCCTAAACAGAGTACACAGTGGCAGAATACCTGACCACTGTGACTGACCCTAAACAGAGTGGCAGAATACCTGACCACTGTGACTGACCCTAAACAGAGTACACAGTGGCAGAATACCTGACCACTGTGACTGACCCTAAACAGAGAGTACACAGTGGCAGAATACCTGACCACTGAGACTGACCCTAAACAGAGAGTACACAGTGGCAGAATACCTGACCACTGAGACTGACCCTAAACAGAGAGAACACAGTGGCAGAATACCTGACCACTGAGACTGACCCTAAACAGAGAGAACACAGTGGCAGAATACCTGACCACTGAGACTGACCCTAAACAGAGAGTACACAGTGGCAGAATACCTGACCACTGTGACTGACCCTAAACAGAGAGTGGCAGAATACCTGACCACTGTGACTGACCCTAAACAGAGGACACAGTGGCAGAATACCTGACCACTGTGACTGACCCTAAACAGAGAGTGGCAGAATACCTGACCACTGTGACTGACCCTAAACAGAGAGTACACAGTGGCAGAATACCTGACCACTGTGACTGACCCTAAACAGAGAGTGGCAGAATACCTGACCACTGTGACTGACCCTAAACACAGAGAGTGGCAGAATACCTGACCACTGTGACTGACCCTAAACAGAGAGTGGCAGAATACCTGACCACTGTGACTGACCCTAAACAGAGAGTACACAGTGGCAGAATACCTGACCACTGTGACTGACCCTAAACAGAGAGTACACAGTGGCAGAATACCTGACCACTGAGACTGACCCTAAACAGAGAGTACACAGTGGCAGAATACCTGACCACTGAGACTGACCCTAAACAGAGAGTACACAGTGGCAGAATTCCTGACCACTGTGACTGGCCCTAAACAGAGAGGACACACTAGCAGAATACCTGACCACTGTGACTGACCCTAAACAGAGAGTACACAGTGGCAGAATACCTGACCACTGTGACTGACCCTAAACAGAGAGTGGCAGAATACCTGACCACTGTGACTGACCCTAAACAGAGAGTACACAGTGGCAGAATACCTGACCACTGTGACTGACCCTAAACAGAGAGTACACAGTGGCAGAATACCTGACCACTGAGACTGACCCTAAACAGAGAGTACACAGTGGCAGAATACCTGACCACTGAGACTGACCCTAAACAGAGAGAACACAGTGGCAGAATACCTGACCACTGAGACTGACCCTAAACAGAGAGAACACAGTGGCAGAATACCTGACCACTGTGACTGACCCTAAACAGAGAGTACATAGTGGCAGAATACCTGACCACTGTGACTGACCCTAAACAGAGAGTGGCAGAATACCTGACCACTGTGACTGACCCTAAACAGAGAGGACACAGTGGCAGAATACCTGACCACTGTGACTGACCCTAAACAGAGAGGACACAGTGGCAGAATACCTGACCACTGTGACTGACCCTAAACAGAGAGGACACAGCGGCAGAATACCTGACCACTGTGACTGACCCTAAACAGAGAGAACACAGTGGCAAATACCGGACCACTGTGACTGACCCAAACTTAAGGAAAGCTTTGACTATGTCAGACTCAGTGAGCATAGCCTTGCTATTGAGAGAGGCTGCCGTAGGCAGACATGGCTCTCAAGAGAAGACAGGCTATGTGCTCACTGCCCACAAAATGAGGTGGAAACTGAGCTGTACTTCCTAACCTCCTGCCAAATGTATAACAATATTAGAGAGACATATTTCCCTCAGATCACACAGATCCACAATGAATTTGAAAACAAACCCCATTTTGAAAAACTCCCATATCTACTGGGTGAAATTCCACAGTGTGCCGTCACAGCAGCAAGATGTGTGACCTGTTGCCACAAGAAAAGGTCAACCAGTGAAGAATAAACACCAATGTAGATACAACCAATATTTATGTTGATTTATTTTCACTATTTACACATCGTTAAAACACTGTATATATACACACAATATGACATTGTAAATGTCTTTATTCTTTATAACTGTCACACGCCCTAGAGAGGCTTTTTATTCTCTATGTTGGTTAGGCCAGGGTGTGACTAGGGTGGGCATTCTATGTCCTTTTTTCTATGTGTTGTATTTCTATGTGTTTGGCCTGGTATGGTTCTCAATCAGGGACAGCTGTCTATCATTGCCTCTGATTGAGAACCATACTGAGGCACCCTTTTCCCCCCACCTGTTTTGTGGGAAGTTAACTTTGTCTTTGTTCAGGACACATAGCCCAAAGCTTCACGGTTTGTCTTTGTTCAGGACACATAGCCCAAAGCTTCACGGTTTGTCTTTGTTCAGGGCACATAGCCCAAAGCTTCACGGTTTGACTTTGTTTAGGGCACATAGCCCCAAAGCTTCACGGTTTGTCTTTGTTCAGGACACATAGCCCAAAGCTTCACGGTTTGTCTTTGTTCAGGGCACATGGCCCAAAGCCTCACGGTTTGTCTTTGTTCAGGGCACATGGCCCAAAGCCTCACGGTTTGTCTTTGTTCAGGGCACATGGCCCAAAGCCTCACAGTTTGTCTTTGTTCAGGACACATGGCCCAAAGCTTCACGGTTTGTCTTTGTCCAGGGCACATGGCCCAAAGCTTCACGGTTTGTCTTTGTTCAGGGCACATAGCCCAAAGCTTCACGGTTTGTCTTTGTTCAGGGCACATAGCCCAAAGCTTCACGGTTTGTCTTTGTTCAGGACACAGAGCCCAAAGCTTCACGGTTTGTCTTTGTTCAGGGCACATAGCCCAAAGCTTCACGGTTTGTCTTTGTTCAGGACACATAGCCCAAAGCTTCACGGTTTGTCTTTGTTCAGGACACATAGCCCAAAGCTTCACGGTCTGTCTTTGTTCAGGACACATAGCCCAATGCTTCACGGTTTGTCTTTGTTCAGGACACATGGCCCAAAGCTTCACGGTTTGTCTTTGTTCAGGACACATAGCCCAATGCTTCACGGTCTGTCTTTGTTCAGGACACATAGCCCAATGCTTCACGGTTTGTCTTTGTTCAGGCACATGGCCCAAAGCTTCACGGCTTGTCTTTGTTCAGGGCACATGGCCCAAAGCTTCACGGTTTGTCTTTGTTCAGGACACATAGCCCAAAGCTTCACGGTTTGTCTTTGTTTTTCACAACTTGCAGGCTTGTTTTCGAATTGCTGTGCGTTTTGTTGCCAACCTATTTTGCTACCTGACAACTTTACGGGTTTCACTTTTTAATTACCGTTCATATATTTATTTTTTCCTCAACTTTTTCACTCCGGACGCTTTATCTGGACACGATTCGTCAGGACCTCCAACAGCCGAAGCTAAGTAGTAACATTAACATGATGCCTTCTAATTGCAGCCGCTGTGTTCGCCTTACGGCGAGGATAGCTGTACTGCAAGCCCAGCTTCAGACGCAATCGTTAGGCAAGGGTAATTTCAGTGTAGGAAAGGATGAAACAGCGTCTGTGCCACCAGTAAGTGCAGATAGTAGTATAAATCCCTGGCACAATCCCCGCAGCCGGACAACTTTCTCACGGTTTCTGGAAGGAAATGCTGTAGGAACGCTCAACCGGTGTCGCTCATTCAGCAGACAGAAACTTTCAACCGGTTTTCCCCCATTAAGCAGCGGGTCGGTGTCAGAGGCCGAGTCTTCTCTGGTCTCTACTCCTCCCGTTACGGGGTCTGAGACGCCGAAGCTTCCCACCATTAGCTCTGACAAATTGAAAACTCTAGTCATTGGCGACTCCATTACCCGCAGTATTAGACTTAAAGCGAATCATCCAGCGATCATACACTGTTTACCCGGGGCAGGGCTACCGACGTTAAGGCTAATCTGAAGATGGTGCTGGCTAAAGCTAAAACTGGCGAGTGTAGAGAGTATAGAGATATTGTTATCCACGTCGGCACCAACGATGTTAGGATGAAACAGTCAGAGATCACCAAGCGCAACATAGCTTCTGCGTGCATATCAGCTAGAAAGATGTGTCGGCATCGAGTAATTGTCTCTGGCCCCCTCCCAGTTAGGGGAGTGATGAGCTCTACAGCAGAGTCTCACAACTCAATCGCTGGTTGAAAACTGTTTTCTGCCCCTCCCAAAAGATAGAATTTGTAGATAATTGGCCCTCTTTCTGGGACTCACCCACAAACAGGACCAAGCCTGACCTGCTGAGGAGTGACGGACTCCATCCTAGCTGGAGGGGTGCTCTCATCTTATCTGCCAACATAGACAGGGCTCTAACTCCTCTAGCTCCACAATGAAATAGGGTGCAGGCCAGGCAGCAGGCTATTAGCCAGCCTGCCAGCATAGTGGAGTCTGCCACTAGCATAGTCAGTGTAGTCAGCTCAGCTATCACCATTGAGACCGTGTCTGTGCCTCGACCTAGGTTGGGCAAAACTAAACATGGCGGTGTTCGCCTTAGCAATCTCACTAGGATAAAGACCACCTCCATTCCTGTCATTACTGAAAGAGATCATGATACCTCACATCTCAAAATAGGGCTACTTAATGTTAGATCCCTTACTTCAAAGGCAATTATAGTCAATGAACTAATCACTGATCATAATCTTGATGTGATTGGCCTGACTGAAACATGGCTTAAGCCTGATGAATTTACTGTGTTAAATGAGGCCTCACCTCCTGGCTACACTAGTGACCATATCCCCCGTGCATCCCGCAAAGGCGGAGGTGTTGCTAACATTTACGATAGCAAATTTCAATTTACAAAAAAAAAAAATGACGTTTTCGTCTTTTGAGCTTCTAGTCATGAAATCTATGCAGCCTACTCAATCACTTTTTATAGCTACTGTTTACAGGCCTCCTGGGCCATATACAGCGTTTCTCACTGAGTTCCCTGAATTCCTATCAGACCTTGTAGTCATTGCAGATAATATTCTAATCTTTGGTGACTTTAATATTCACATGGAAAAGTCCACAGACCCACTCCAAAAGGCTTTTGGAGCCATCATCGACTCAGTGGGTTTTGTCCAACATGTCTCTGGACCCACTCACTGTCACAGTCATACGCTGGACCTAGTTTTGTCCCATGGAATAAATGTTGTGGATCTTAATGTTTTTCCTCATAATCCTGGACTATCGGACCACCATTTTATTACGTTTGCAATTGCAACAAATAATCTGCTCAGACCCCAACCAAGGAACATCAAAAGTCGTGCTATAAATTCACAGACAACACAAAGATTCCTTGATGCCCTTCCAGACTCCCTCTGCCTACCCAAGGACGCCAGAGGACAAAAATCCGTTAACCACCTAACTGAGGATCTCAATTTAACCTTGCGCAATACCCTAGATGCAGTTGCACCCCTAAAAACTAAAAAAAATGTCTCATAAGAAACTAGCTCCCTGGTACACAGAAAATACCCGAGCTCTGAAGCAAGCTTCCAGAAAATTGGAACGGAAATGGCGCCACACCAAACTGGAAGTCTTCCGACTAGCTTGGAAGGACGGTACCGTGCAGTACCGAAGAGCCCTTACTGCTGCTCGATCGTCCTATTTTTCTAACTTAATTGAGGAAAATAAGAACAATCCGAAATTCCTTTTTGATACTGTGGCAAAGCTAACTAAAAAGCAGCATTCCCCAAGAGAGGATGACTTTCACTTTAGCAGTGATAAATTCATGAACTTCTTTGAGGAAAAGATTATGATTATTAGAAAGCAAATTACGGACTCCTCTTTAAACCTGCGTATTCCTCCAAACCTCAGTTGTCCTGAGTCTGCACAACTCTGCCAGGACCTAGGATCAAGAGAGACGCTCAAGTGTTTTAGTACTATATCTCTTGACACAATGATGAAAATAATCATGGCCTCTAAACCTTCAAGCTGTATACTGGACCCTATTCCAACTAAACTACTGAAAGAGCTGCTTCCTGTGCTTGGCCCTCCTATGTTGAACATAATAAACGGCTCTCTATCCACTGGATGTGTACCAAACTCACTAAAAGTGGCAGTAATAAAGCCTCTCTTGAAAAAGCCAAACCTTGACCCAGAAAATATAAAAACTATCGGCCTATATCGAATCTTCCATTCCTCTCAAAGATTTTAGAGAAGGCTGTTGCGCAGCAACTCACTGCCTTCCTGAAGACAAACAATGTATACGAAATGCTTCAGTCTGGTTTTAGACCCCATCATAGCACTGAGACGGCACTTGTGAAGGTGGTAAATGACATTTTAATGGCATCGGACCGAGGCTCTGCATCTGTCCTCGTGCTCCTAGACCTTAGTGCTGCTTTTGATACCATCGATCACCACATTCTTTTGGAGAGATTGGAAACCCAAATTGGTCTACACGGACAAGTTCTGGCCTGGTTTAGATCTTATCTGTCGGAAAGATATCAGTTTGTCTCTGTGAATGGTTTGTCCTCTGACAAATCAACTGTACATTTCGGTGTTCCTCAAGGTTCTGTTTTAGGACCACTATTGTTTTCACTATATATTTTACCTCTTGGGGATGTTATTCGAAAACATAATGTAAACTTTCACTGCTATGCGGATGACACACAGCTGTACATTTCAATTAAACATGGTGAAGCCCCAAAATTGCCCTCGCTAGAAGCATGTGTTTCAGACATAAGGAAGTGGATGGCTGCAAACTTTCTACTATTAAACTCGGACAAAACAGAGATGCTTGTTCTAGGTCCCAAGAAACAAAGAGATCTTCTGTTGAATCTGACAATTAATCTTAATGGTTGTACAGTCGTCTCAAATAAAACTGTGAAGGACCTCGGCGTTACTCTGGACCCTGATCTCTCTTTTGAAGAACATATCAAGACCATTTCGAGGACAGCTTTTTTCCATCTACGTAACATTGCAAAAATCAGAAACTTTCTGTCCAAAAATGATGCAGAAAAATTAATCCATGCTTTTGTCACTTCTAGGTTAGACTACTGCAATGCTCTATTTTCCGGCTACCCGGATAAAGCACTAAATAAACTTCAGTTAGTGCTAAATACGGCTGCTAGAATCCTGACTAGAACCAAAAAATTTGATCATATTACTCCAGTGCTAGCCTCTCTACACTGGCTTCCTGTCAAAGCAAGGGCTGATTTCAAGGTTTTACTGCTAACCTACAAAGCATTACATGGGCTTGCTCCTACCTACCTCTCTGATTTGGTCCTGCCGTACATACCTACACGTACGCTACGGTCACAAGACGCAGGCCTCCTAATTGTCCCTAGAATTTCTAAGCAAACAGCTGGAGGCAGGGCTTTCTCCTATAGAGCTCCATTTTTATGGAACGGTCTGCCTACCCATGTCAGAGACGCAAACTCGGTCTCAACCTTTAAGTCTTTACTGAAGACTCATCTCTTCAGTGGGTCATATGATTGAGTGTAGTCTGGCCCAGGAGTGGGAAGGTGAACGGAAAGGCTCTGGAGCAACGAACCGCCCTTGCTGTCTCTGCCTGGCCGGTTCCCCTCTTTCCACTGGGATTCTCTGCCTCTAACCCTGTTACGGGGGCTGAGTCACTGGCTTGCTGGGGCTCTCTCGTGCCGTCCCTGGGGGGGGTGCGTCACCTGGGTGGGTTGATTCACTGTTGTGGTCGGCCTGTCTGGGTTGCCCCCCTTGGGTTGTACCGTGGCGGAGATCTTTGTGGGCTATACTCGGCCTTGTCTCAGGATGGTAAGTTGGTGGTTGAAGATATCCCTCTAGTGGTGTGGGGGATGTGCTTTGGCAAAGTGGGTGGGGTTATATCCTTCCTGTTTGGCCCTGTCCGGGGTGTCCTCGGATGGGGCCACAGTGTCTCCTGACCCCTCCTGTCTCAGCCTCCAGTATTTATGCTGCAGTAGTTTATGTGTCGGGGGCTAGGGTCAGTTTGTTATATCTGGAGTACTTCTCCTGTCCTATTCGGTGTCCTGTGTGAATCTAAGTGTGCGTTCTCTAATTCTCTCCTTCTCTCTTTCTTTCTCTCTCTCGGAGGACCTGAGCCCTAGGACCATGTCCCAGGACTACCTGACATGAGGACTCCTTGCTGTCCCCAGTCCACCTGGCCATGCTCCTGCTCCAGTTTCAACTGACCTGAGCCCTAGGACCGTGCCCCAGGACTACCTGACATGAAGGCTCCTTGCTGTCCCCAGTCCACCTGACTGTGCTGCTGCTCCAGTTTCAACTGTTCTGCCTTATTATTATTCGACCATGCTGGTCATTTATGAACATTTGAACATCTTGGTCATGTTCTGTTATAATCTCTACCCGGCACAGCCAGAAGAGGACTGGCCACCCCACATAGCCCGGTTCCTCTCTAGGTTTCTTCCTAGGTTTTGGCCTTTCTAGGGAGTTTTTCCTAGCCACCGTGCTTTTACACCTGCATTGTTTGCTGTTTGGGGTTTTAGGCTGGGTTTCTGTACAGCACTTTGAGATATCAGCTGATGTACGAAGGGCTATATAAATAAATTTGATTTGATTTGATTTGATTCAGGGCACATGGCCCAAAGCTTCACGGTTTGTCTTTGTTCAGGACACATAGCCCAAAGCTTCACGGTTTGTCTTTGTTCAGGACACATGGCCCAAAGCTTCACGGTTTGTCTTTGTTCAGGACACATGGCCCAAAGCTTCACGGTTTGTCTTTGTTCAGGACACATAGCCCAAAGCTTCACGGTTTGTCTTTGTTCAGGACACATAGCCCAAAGCTTCACGGTTTGTCTTTGTTCAGGGCACATGGCCCAAAGCTTCACGGTTTGTCTTTGTTCAGGACACATAGCCCAAAGCTTCACGGTTTGTCTTTGTTTAGGGCACATGGCCCAAAGCTTCACAGTTTGTCTTTGTTCAGGACACATGGCCCAAAGCTTCACGGTTTGGTTTTGTTCTTTGTTTTGTCGGCGTCATTTTTAATAAAGAGAAAATGTACACTTACCATGCTGCACCTTGGTCCAGTCCTTCAGCCAGCCGTGACAAGAACTTCTGTGACTATGTTTACTGTACATTTGTATTGTTTATTTCACTTTTGTTTTTTTATCTACCTCTTTGGCAATGTTAACATATGTTTCCCATGCCAACAAAGCCCTTGAATTGATTTGAGAGAGAGAGGTATTGCAGAGAGAGAGAGAGAGAGAGAGAGAGGGGTATTGCAGAGAGAGAGAGAGGTATTGCAGAGAGAGAGAGAGGTATTGCAGAGAGAGAGAGAGAGGTATTGCAGAGAGAGAGAGAGAGGTATTGCAGAGAGAGCGAGAGAGGTATTGCAGAGAGAGAGGTATTGCAGAGAGAGAGAGAGAGGTATTGCAGAGAGAGAGAGAGAGGTATTGCAGAGAGAGCGAGAGGTATTGCAGAGAGAGAGAGAGAGGTATTGCAGAGAGAGAGAGAGAGGTATTTTAGAGAGAGAGAGAGAGAGAGGTAAGGCAGAGAGAGAGAGAGAGATATAGCGGAGAGAGAGAGAGAGAGAGGTATTAGAGAGAGAGAGAGAGGTTTTGTAGAGAGAGAGAGAGAGGTATTGCAGAGAGAGCGAGAGGTATTGCAGAGAGAGAGAGAGAGGTATTGCAGAGAGAGAGAGAGAGGTATTGCAGAGAGAGAGAGAGCGAGAGGTATTGCAGAGAGAGAGAGAGAGGTATTGCAGAGAGAGAGAGAGGTATTGCAGAGAGAGAGAGAGGTATGGCAGAGAGAGAGAGAGGTATTGCAGAGAGAGAGGTATTGCAGAGAGAGAGAGAGAGAGAGAGAGAGGGGTATTGCAGAGAGAGAGAGAGGTATTGCAGAGAGAGAGAGGTATTGCAGAGAGAGAGGGGTGTTGCAGAGAGAGAGAGAGGTATTGCAGAGAGAGAGAGAGAGAGAGAGAGGGGTATTGCAGAGAGAGAGAGAGGTATTGCAGAGAGAGAGAGAGAGGTATTGCAGAGAGAGAGAGAGAGGTATTGCAGAGAGAGAGGGGTATTGCAGAGAGAGAGAGAGTATTGCAGAGAGAGAGAGAGGTATTGCAGAGAGAGGGGTATTGCAGAGAGAGAGAGAGTATTGCAGAGAGAGAGAGAGAGGGGTATTGCAGAGAGAGAGAGGGGTATTGCAGAGAGAGGGGTATTGCAGAGAGAGAGAGAGGTATTGCAGAGAGAGAGAGAGAGGGGGTATTGCAGAGAGAGAGAGAGGTATTGCAGAGAGAGAGAGAGGTATTGCAGAGAGAGAGAGAGGTATTGCAGAGAGAGAGGGGTATTGCAGAGAGAGAGAGAGAGGGGTATTGCAGAGAGAGAGAGAGGGGTATTGCAGAGAGAGAGAGGGGTATTGCAGAGAGAGAGAGAGAGGGGTATTGCAGAGAGAGAGAGAGAGAGGGGTATTGCAGAGAGAGAGAGAGGGGTATTGCAGAGAGAGAGGGGTATTGCAGAGAGCGAGAGAGAGAGAGAGCGAGAGCGACAGAGAGAAAGGGGTCTTGCAGAGAGAGAGAGAGAGAGAGAGAGAGAGTATTGCTACTTGGTGACTTCCAGATTCCTTGGTTTTCTCTCCGTTATTGATGAATTGATAGATTGTGTTGATAGATTGAATTGATAGATTGTGTTGATAGATTGAATTGATAGATTGTGAATTGATAAAGCATTTCCTCTTTATGATCATGAGAGGAAACATGGCTGCATGTTTATTGATGGTAATTCAGAGTGATAACACTGAACGTTATTGTTTTGGTCACCTAGTGATTATTGAGTGAATGAGGGGAGAATAGAGTCACTGAGAGGGCTATTTCTGTTCATGAGAGCAGAGAGATCCCCCATTCCCCTGCTGGGGCTCGGACATTAACAGGGTTGAGTGAACCTGTCAGCTAAATGAGAAATGGCAGAGACAGGCACCCAGAGGACAGCTCCTTCTCTTTTCCTCTCTCTTCTCTCTCTCTTCTCTCTCTCTCTTTCCTCTCTTCTCTATCTCTCTCTCTCTCTCTCTCTCTCTCTTTCTGTCTCTTCTCTCTCTTTTCTGTCTCTCTTTTCTGTCTCTCTCTCTCTCTCTCTCTCTCTCTCTGTCCTCTCTCTCTGTCTCTTCTCTCTCTCTCTTTCTCTCTCTCTCTCTCTCTCTCTGTCTCTCTCTCTCTCTCTCTCTTCTCTCTCTCTCTCTTCTCTCTCTCTCTCTCTCTCTCTCTCTCTCTCTCTTTTCTCTCTCTCTCTCTCTCTCTCTCTCTCTCTCTCTCTCTCTCTCTCTCTCTCTCTCTCTTCTCTCTCTCTCTCTTCTCTCTCTCTCTCTCTTCTCTCTCTCTCTCTCTCTCTCTTCTCTCTCTCTCTCTTCTCTCTCTCTCTCTCTCTCCTTCACCCCTCTTTCCTTCTTCCCTGCAGCTCCTCTGAACTCTATCAATCAGCTCAAGGCTTTCTGGGCAATGCTCTGGTTACAGGATCAGGATTTATCTCCACCACATAAAGGCATGAGCCTCACATACAGATCACCAGCACTAAAAGCAGAAGAAGTAGAACAGCACAGAAGCTGGAGGCAAATGTTTACAAACGGTGTTCCTCTGAAACATATTGTACGATGCTAAAGGCTTCAGCTTCCTGTTAAGGAAGTGGAAGTTTAACCGGTAACCGCTAGCGACGAGCAATCCCGTATCCGGGAGCGTAATCATAGCCTCAAGCTCATTACCATAACGCAACGTTTCCTATTAATGAAAATCACAAATGAAATGAAATAAATATTGAAACACAAGCTTAGCCTTTTGTTAACAACACTGTCATCTCAGATTTTCAAAATATGCTTTTCAACCAAAGCTACACAAGCATTTGTGTAAGAGTATTGATAGCTAGCATAGCATTAAGCCTAGCATTCAGCAGGCAACATTTTCACAAAAAACAAGAAAAGCATTCAAATAAAATAATTTACCTTTGAAGAACTTCGGATGTTTTCAATGACGAGACTCTTAGTTAGATAGCAAATGTTAATTTGCAAAAATATTATTTGTGTAGACGAAATAGCTCAGTTTTGTTCATCACATTTGGCCAAGAAAAATAACGGAAAATGCAGTCACTTACAACGCCAAACTTTTTTCAAAATTAGCTCCATAATATCGACAGAAACATGGCAAACGTTGTTTAGAATCAATCCTCAAGGTGTTTTTCACATATCTATTCGATAATCTATCAGTGGTGGCAGTTGGCTTCTCATCAGAAGCAAACGGAAAAATACTGCAGCTGGAGATTACGCAATAATTGCAACGGAGGACACCAAGCGACCACCTGGTAGATGTAGTCTCTTATGGTCAATCTTCCAATGATATGCCTACAAATACGTCACAATGCTGTAGACACCTTGGGAAAAACGTGGAAAACGTAAGCTGACTCCTAGCTCCTTCACAGCCATATAAGGAGTCATTGGAATGAGGCAGTTTCAAAAAATGCTTCACTTCCTGATTGGATTTTTATCTGGGTTTTTT
>NW_026285535.1:0-52500 GCF_023373465.1 Oncorhynchus keta | reverse complement strand
CCAGGACTACCTGACATGAGGACTCCTTGCTGTCCCCAGTCCACCTGGCCATGCTCCTGCTCCAGTTTCAACTGTTCTGCCTTACTATTATTCAACCATGCTGGGTCATTTATGAACATTTGAACATCTTGGCCACGTTCTGTTATAATCTCCACCCGGCACAGCCAAAAGAGGACTGGCCACCCCACATATGCTCTCTAATTCTCTCTTTCTTTCTCTCTCTCTCGGAGGACCTGAGCCCTAGGACAGTGCCCCAGGACTACCTGACATGATGGCTCCTTGCTGTCCCCAGTCCACCTGACTGCTGCTGCTCCAGTTTCAACTGTTCTGCCTTATTATTATTCGACCATGCTGGTCATTTATGAACATTTGAACATCTTGGTCATGTTCTGTTATAATCTCTACCCGGCACAGCCAGAAGAGGACTGGCCACCCCACATAGCCCGGTTCCTCTCTAGGTTTCTTCCTAGGTTTTGGCCTTTCTAGGGAGTTTTTCCTAGCCACCGTGCTTTTACACCTGCATTGTTTGCTGTTTGGGGTTTTAGGCTGGGTTTCTGTACAGCACTTTGAGATATCAGCTGATGTACGAAGGGCTATATAAATAAATTTGATTTGATTTGATTTGATATTAACACTCTGAATAGACTACATATCATATTAACACTCTGAATAGACTACATGTTATATTAAACACTCTGAATAGACTACATGTCATATTAAACAGCATATAAACCCTCTGAATTGGCCAGGAGCCAGACAGGGAGCCTATAAAGGTATATTAGTTATTCAGGCTATATTATTTCAGTTATTTCAAGGCTATAGCCCACAAAGAAATACATTGTGAAGCATTTGCGAGTGCGTCACACGAGGTTGGAAGGGCAGTAATGTTCAGCATTTAAACTACATTTAGTTGTATGAAAATATTACTGTCTATAAATTGTAAACTTGATGGAACTTGTCGCCCCCCCTCACCCCACTTCATCCCCTCACTCCTGGACCACCCCCTATAACATCCTCTAGTCACATAGCCCCTGGAAGACCCCTTATAACATCCCCTAGCCCCTGGACCTCCCCCGATAACATCCCCTAGTCACATAGCCCCTGGACCTCCCCCGATAACATCCCCTAGTCACATAGCCCCTGGACCACCCCCTATAATATCCCCTAGTCACATAGCCCCTGGACCACCCCCTATAACATCCCCCAGTCACATAGCCCCTGGGCCACCCCCTATATCATCCCCTAGTCACATAGCCCCTGGACCACCCCCTATAACATCCCATTGGCCCCTAGGCCACCCACTATAACATCCCCTAGCCACATAGCCCCTGGACCACCCCCTATAACATCCCCTAGTCACATAGCCCCTGGGCCACCCCCTATAACATCCCCCAGTCACATAACCCCTGGACCACCCACTATAACAGCCCCTAGCCACATAGCCCCTGGACCACCCCCTATAACATCCCCTAGTCACATAGCCCCTGGACCACCCCCTATAACATCCCCTAGTCACATAGCCCCTGGACCACCCCCTATAACATCCCCTAGTCACATAGCCCCTGGACCACCCCTATAACAGCCCCTAGTCACATAGCCCCTGGGCCACCCCCTATAACATCCCATTGGCCCCTGGGCCACCCCCTATAACATCCCCCAGTCACATAGCCCCTGGGCCACCCCCTATAACATCCCCCAGCCACATAGCCCCTGGACCACCCCCTATAACATCTCCTAGCCACATAGCCCCTGGACCACCCCCTATAACAGCCCCTAGTCACATAGCCCCTGGGCCACCCCCTATAACATCCCATTGGCCCCTGGACCACCCCCTATAACATCCCCCAGTCACATAGCCCCTGGGCCACCCCCTATAACATCCCCCAGCCACATAGCCCCTGGACCACCCCCTATAACATCTCCTAGCCACATAGCCCCTGGACCACCCCCTATAACATCCCCCAGCCACATAGCCCCTGGACCACCCCCTATAACATCCCCTAGACACATAGCCCCTGGGCCACCCCCTATAACATCCCCCAGTCACATAGCCCCTGGACCACCCCCTATAACATCCCCCAGTCACATAGCCCCTGGGCCAGCCCCTATATCATCCCCTAGTCACATAGCCCCCGGACCACCCCCTATAACATCCCATTGGCCCCTAGGCCACCCACTATAACATCCCCTAGCCACATAGCCCCTGGGCCACCCCCTATAACATCCCCTAGTCACATAGCCCCTGGACCACCCCCTATAACATCCCATTGGCCCCTGGGCCACCCACTATAACATCCCCAAGTCACATAGCCCCTGGGCGACCCCCTATAACATCCCCCAGTCACATAGACCCTGGACCACCTCGTATAACATCCCCTAGTCACATAGCCCCTGGACCATCCCCTATAACATCCCCTAGTCACATAGCCCCTGGACCACCCCCTATAACATCCCCCAGTCACATAGACCCTGGACCACCTCCTATAACATCCCCTAGCCACATAGCCCCTGGACCACCCCTATAACATCCCCTAGTCACATAGCCCCTGGGCGACCCCCTATAACATCCCCCAGTCACATAGACCCTGGACCACCTCCTATAACATCCCCTAGCCACATAGCCCCTGGACCACCCCCTATAACATCCCCTAGTCACATAGCCCCTGGACCATCCCCTATAACATCCCCTAGTCACATAGCCCCTGGACCACCCCCTATAACATCCCCTAGTCACATAGCCCCTGGACCACCTCGTATAACATCCCCTAGTCACATAGCCCCTGGGCCACCCACTATAACATCCCCTAGTCACATAACCCCTGGACCACCCACTATAACAGCCCCTAGTCACATAGCCCCTGGACCACCCCCTATAACATCCCCTAGTCACATAGCCCCTGGACCACCCCCTATAACAGCCCCTAGTCACATAGCCCCTGGACCACCCACTATAACATCCCCTAGTCACATAGCCCCTGGACCACCCCTATAACAGCCCCTAGTCACATAGCCCCTGGGCCACCCCCTATAACATCCCATTGGCCCCTGGGCCACCCCCTATAACATCTCCTAGCCACATAGCCCCTGGACCACCCCTATAACAGCCCCTAGTCACATAGCCCCTGGGCCACCCCTATAACATCCCATTGGCCCCTGGACCACCCCCTATAACATCCCCCAGTCACATAGCCCCTGGGCCACCCCCTATAACATCCCCCAGCCACATAGCCCCTGGACCACCCCCTATAACATCCCCTAGCCACATAGCCCCTGGACCACCCCCTATAACATCCCCCAGCCACATAGCCCCTGGACCACCCCCTATAACATCCCCTAGACACATAGCCCCTGGGCCACCCCCTATAACATCCCCCAGCCACATAGCCCCTGGACCACCCCCTATAACATCCCATTGGCCCCTGGGCCACCCCCTATAACATACCCTAGTCACATAGTCCCTGGACCACCCCCTATAACATCCCATAGTCACATAGACCCTGGGCCACCCACTATAACATACCCTAGTCACATAGTCCCTGGACCATCCCCTATAACATCCCCTAGTCACATAGCCCCTGGGCCACCCCTATAACATACCCTAGTCACATAGTCCCTGGACCATCCCCTATAACATCCCCTAGTCACATAGCCCCTGGGCCACCCACTATAACATACCCTAGTCACATAGTCCCTGGACCATCCCCTATAACATCCCCTAGTCACATAGACCCTGGGCCACCCCCTATAACATACCCTAGTCACATAGTCCCTGGACCACCCCCTATAACATCCCCTAGTCACATAGCCCCTGGGCCACCCCTATAACATCCCCTAGTCACATAGCCCCTGGACCATCCCCTATAACATCCCCTAGTCACATAGCCCCTGGGCCACCCCCTATAACATCCCCTAGTCACATAGCCCCTGGACCATCCCCTATAACATCCCCTAGTCACATAGCCCCTGGGCCACCCCCTGTAACATCCCCTAGTCACATAGCCCCTGGGCCACCCCCTATAACATCCCCCAGCCACATAGCCCCTGGACCACCCCCTATAACATCCCATTGGCCCCTGGGCCACCCCCTATAACATACCCTAGTCACATAGTCCCTGGACCACCTCGTATAACATCCCCTAGTCACATAGCCCCTGGACCATCCCCTATAACATCCCCTAGTCACATAGCCCCTGGGCCACCCCTATAACATCCCCCAGCCACATAGCCCCTGGACCACCCCCTATAACATCCCCCAGCCACATAGCCCCTGGACCACCCCCTATAACATCCCCTAGTCACATAGCCCCTGGACCACCCCCTATAACATACCCCAGTCACATAGCCCCTGGGCCATCCCCTATAACATACCCCAGTCACATAGCCCCTGGACCATCCCCTATAACATCCCCTAGTCACATAGCCCCTGGGCCACCCCCTATAACATACCCCAGTCACATAGCCCCTGGGCCACCCCCTATAACATCCCCTAGTCACATAGCCCCTGGACCATCCCCTATAACATCCCCTAGTCACATAGCCCCTGGGCCATCCCCTATAACATCCCCTAGTCACATAGCCCCTGGGCCACCCCCTATAACATCCCCTTGTCACATAGCCCCTGGGCCACCCCCTATAACATCCCCTAGTCACATAGCCCCTGGACCACCCACTATAACATCCCCTTGTCACATAGCCCCTAAAAACATACAGACAATACAACAAAACAGTCAGGCATTTGATATGATTGGTTTAAGACTAAACTTCAACTGAATCACTACATCAACCCAGACTCATAGAACAAAATAGTGTGAGTGTGTGTGCCTGTGAGTATGTTTCCATGTTATCTGGCCCACAAAGGCCCAGGTTGTGAGCTTAATAAAGTGTAATAGCAGTCTCTCCCTTACGAGTAATATCCTGACGGCACTTCATCAATTAGGCAAATC
Organism: Oncorhynchus keta; assembly: GCF_023373465.1. Lineage (NCBI taxonomy): Eukaryota > Metazoa > Chordata > Actinopteri > Salmoniformes > Salmonidae > Oncorhynchus > Oncorhynchus keta. The sequence goes on along the minus strand of NW_026285535.1, from coordinate 47,557 downwards.
TCCTGCCTAGTTATTCTCCATGGCTTAATTGAGTTACAGAAGGGTTGAGAGAGAGAAGGGTTGAGAGAGAGAGAGAGAGAGAGATTGAGATTGAGAGAGAGAGAGAGAGAGAGAGAGAGAGAGAGAGATTGAGATTGAGAGAGAGAGAGAGCGGGAGAGAGAGAGAGAGCGTGAGAGAGAGAGAGAGATTGAGATTGAGAGAGAGAGAGAGAGAGAGAGAGAGAGAGAGAGAGAGAGCGGGAGAGATGTGTTGTGGTCCTTCCATGTTGAGGGCAGAAATACAGTAATACTCACAGTCCAACCCCTGTCTCCATTCATAAAGTAGGATAGGATCTAAAACGAACAGACATTTTGTCTACGACGACGCAACAATTATTCCACGGGTTTAACCATTTAAAATTCAAACGTCATAGCTAGTTAAAATTATAATAACATTTTGTCAGGAAGCCATGACTTTCATGAAGGCTGTTAATTCCAGATTGGTCATGCATCTGGAGAGAAAAAAAAGGATTTGAACAAATTTGACAAAGAATGAAAACGTTACCCATTCAGGGGATTTGACAGCTGTAATGGTTTAAGTGAAGTTCCGTTGGGAGAACTGTTGCTGGTACTGAACCAGAAGAATCCATGGGCTGCGTTCCAAAATGGCACCCTATTCCCATTATAGGGCACGAACAGAGCTCTATAAGAGCCCTAATACAGAAGCAGTGTACTATATATGGAATAGGGTGTCATTGGGGATATACATGGATGTGATTGAACAACTTGTTTGTTCAGCAGTTTGTTATATACTTTGTTTAGTGTATATCTAATTGGCATTATATTTACTAACTTAACAGTATTTTTCTATTCTGACCCTCTGTGTAGATCAGTTGATGAACCCTGCTCCCTGTAGATCAGTTGATGAACCCTGCTCCGTGTAGATCAGATGATGAACCCTGCTCCGTGTAGATCAGTTGATGAACCCTGCTCTGTGTAGATCAGTTGATGAACCCTGCTCCCTGTAGATCAGTTGATGAACCCTGCTCCCTGTAGATCAGATGATGAACCCTGCTCCCTGTAGATCAGTTGATGAACCCTGCTCCCTGTAGATCAGTTGATGAACCCTGCTCCGTGTAGATCAGTTGATGAACCCTGCTCCGTGTAGATCAGTTGATGAACCCTGCTCCGTGTAGATCAGTTGATGAACCCTGCTCCGTGTAGATCAGTTGATGAACCCTGCTCCCTGTAGATCAGTTGATGAACCCTGCTCCGTGTAGATCAGTTGATGAACCCTGCTCCCTGTAGATCAGTTGATGAACCCTGCTCCCTGTAGATCAGTTGATGAACCCTGCTCCCTGTAGATCAGTTGAGGAACCCTGCTCCCTGTAGATCAGTTGATGAACCCTGCTCCCTGTAGATCAGTTGATGAACCCTGCTCCCTGTAGATCAGTTGATGAACCCTGCTCCCTGTAGATCAGATGATGAACCCTGCTCCGTGTAGATCAGTTGATGAACCCTGCTCCCTGTAGATCAGATGATGAACCCTGCTCCCTGTAGATCAGTTGATGAACCCTGCTCCCTGTAGATCAGATGATGAACCCTGCTCCCTGTAGATCAGTTGATGAACCCTGCTCCCTGTAGATCAGTTGAGGTGTCTGTATTTTATCTGGAAGCAGATTGGCTTGGTAATGGTTGTGCTCCTTACTGTGGTGCTTTGTTTTGCAGAGCATCGTTCTCTGTTGTATAAACTGGAGAGCGCAGAACAATGCTTCCTTTAAGGAGAAAAGCTGTTCAGGTGAAAACATCCGATATGTTTGCCTTTGTCTTGAAGTGTCGTCATACTTGTTGACATTGTTCTGGTGTCTGTCTGTGTGTGGTATGAACGTGTGTATTCTATTCATGGAAGTTTATACTTGTAAATTAACCTCACTCCGTGGTTTTTATAAATTCATGAATACGTTTAAATAATATGTCTTCCTGGATTGGTTTCCACTAGAAAGTGGTCAAATCTCCTGGTGTGATGATGTCCTGGGGTGTGTTCCAAACGGCACCCGTCGGGGCTTGGTCAAAGGGTAGAGCACTACGAAGGGGAAAGGGTGCAATTTGGGATGCAGGGGGATGTCATGGTGATGTCTCTGGCAGCTGGTTGATTCATTCATCTCCTTCTGCTGTCATCCAGAATACCCCTCACTCATCCAGGCTCTATGGATGGCCAAGCCTTGATGTGACAGCCTGTATACTACTATCACATACAGGCCTGCTCTGAGACATGGGGCTGCCACCATTACCAATACCGGCCTGAGGCATTAGACTAGCCTAGGCTGATTAGCTGCTGCTATCTGGGTAGGCAGGCAGAGGAACAGGAGAATGTGAGAAGGACCATCCTCATCTTCCTCCCTGGAGGACTTCCACGTTACTAGGTTATCCTAAGGCTTAGAGCAGTTGATGTTGATCTAGAGGCTAACCACCATAACAAATACTGCTCATTTCACGTTACTAGGTTATCCTAAAGGCTTAGAGCAGTTGATGTTGATCTAGAGGCTAACCACCATAACAAATACTGCTTATTTCACGTTACTAGGTTATCCTAAAGGCTTAGAGCAGTTGATGTTGATCTAGAGGCTAACCACCATAACAAATACTGATTATTTCACGTTACTAGGTTATCCTAAAGGCTTAGAGCAGTTGATGTTGATCTAGAGTCTTGTACAGGGGCTAACCACCATAACAAATACTGCTTACTTCTTGGACCAACATTATCTTGATGCTGTTACCATCTTGGTAGAGGCAGAGGAACAAGAGTACCCAAAGGCCAAGTTAGGAACATGTTGTTCCTGAGGTCCAGAGCTTCAGGTGTCTGAGGGGTTAATGGGTGAGCTTAAAAGTCTCTGAAATGTGTCTCTGTCAGGTTTTCCCAGAATTCAAGGCATTTCTTTTGATAGCGGTATTGTGGCGTGATAATCCCCTAGCAGAGGATATGGAAGAGGATTGAACAGGAATATAAGATTAGGCTACGATAAGAGAGAAGGGTGTTGTAAATGACTCTAGGAGTTACAGATGATTCTAATCAAACTCAGGATTAGCTCAAATAATCAGGCAACTCAAATGGGAAGTGTTGTAGTATATGCTTCCTGAAAAGAGAGCTGTTGGTCTCTATATAGGGATAAAATGGGAAGTGTTATAGTATATGCTTAATGAAAAGAGAGCTGTTGGTCCCTATATAGGGATAAAATGGGAAGTGTTGTAGTATATGCTTCCTGAAAAGAGAGCTGTTGGTCCCTATATAGGGATAAAATGGGAAGTGTTGTAGTATAAGCTTAATGAAAAGAGAGTTGTTGGTCCCTATATAGGGATAAAATGGGAAGTGTTACAGTATATGCTTCCTGAAAAGAGAGCTGTTGGTCTCTATATAGGGATCCTTATATATTTATTGTTTCTTGTTTGTTTGTTTTTTAAGTAGAAATGCCAGAACTCCCTTCAAGAGACTGAAGGCTTTAGTAGTTCATACTTTAGTGTTATGACGGGGGCTGGTAAACATTTAATGAAGCCATTAGAACATAACAAGCTAATAAATACATGATGATGCAGAAAGCAGAGGATCATGGGAGCATGTTTTATATTCGGATGTCCTCCTGTGTTCTTTATAACTGCTTTGGTAACAGGATTACAGAATTATAACACAAATACCATTGGAATTACACCGCATGAGATATTCCTGATTCTTTACTGTGTACGAACCGCCTACAATAGGTTTATTTATCTCTACAGTATTTTTACAGGATATTACTATAGGAGATGTTCCTCCCTGTCAGGCAAAGCTTTGGATATATTTGAAGTCGAAAGTTAACATACACCTTAGCCAAATATATTCAAACAATTCCTGACATTTAATCCTCGTAAAAATTCCCCGTCTTAGGTCAGTTAGGATCAACACTTTAATTTTAAGAACGTGAAATGTCAGAATAATAGTAGAGAAAATGATTCATTTCAGCTTTTATTTCTTTCATCACATTCCCAATGGGACAGAAGTTTACATTCACTCAATTAGTATTTGGTAGCACTGCCTTTAAATTGTTTAACTTGGGTCAAATGTTTCAGGTAGCCTTCCACAAGCTTCCCACAATAAGTTGGGTGAATTTTGGCCCATTCTTCCTGACAGAGCTGGTGTAACTCAGTCAGGTTTGTAGGCCTCCTTGCTCGCACACGCTTTTTCAGTTCTGCCCACAAATGTTCCATAGGATTGAGGTCAGGGCTTTGTGATGGCCACTCCAATACCTTGACTTTGTTGTCCTTAAGCCATTTTTCCACAACTTTGGAAGTATTCTTGGGGTCATTGTCCATTTGGAAGACCCGATTGCGACCAGCTTTAACTTCCTGACTGATGTCTTGTCTCCCCCCTTATTCTGCCCTTGAGTTGCGTTCCCATGCAAAACTAGACAGATAGCTAACAACTAAGTCTTCAATAAAACTCCCAAGGCGTGACTTTTCTTGAATGAATATATTGAAACGTTTATGTTGTGAAACTGCAAAATACAGAAAAGAATATACTTTAGTGTTCAATTCACACCGACATACTGTAGCTGTACATTAAACATTTGAAGTTGCATAAATACAAAGCACGCGCTAAGGTACCATGCATCTGGCATGATGCCAAACCATATAGCTAATTGTTAACCATATGGTAATTGGCTCCTTTCATTACTCTAATGATGTATAACCATCTATGTAGAATAACAAAGCATATTACACTAGAAACAGTAACAAAACTACAGTATTGTATATTTTACCATTCGTTTGCATGACGCATGAGCAAAGTAATACAGCTAACGACATACATTAAAGGCATTACAATTTGTGAGTAAATGCAACCAACATTGGATATGTAAGAAACTCTATCAATAACAAGATTATCATCATTAGCTAAATGCTTGTATTGAACTTACAAACAAATATTTTTCCAAGGCTGAAGCGTGACAAGAAATAACTACATTGAAAGACCTGCAACGTGTTTGTAGCTGCTCTATGCGTGCAAAACAAATTCTGTACTTCCTGTTTGCGTCGTCTCTCTCAGTACCAGAAAGCGCCACTAGGGGGCAAATAACACCATTGAACACAATGAAAATCCAATTTAACCATTGTAATAAAATAATCTGTAACCTAACAGGATGGCAGCACATCCCTCATGATGCCATCTATTTTGTGAAGTGCTTCAGTCCCTCCTGCAGCAAAGCACCCCCACAACATGATGCTGCCACCCCCACAACATGATGCTGCCACCCCCATGCTTCATGGTTGAGATGGTGTTCTTCAGCTTGCAAGCTTCCCCCTTTTTTCCTCCAAACATAACGACGGTCATTATGGCCAAACAGTTCTATTTTTGTTTCATCAGACCAGAGGACATTCCTGCAAAAAGTACAACCTTTGTCCCATGTGCGTAGTCTTGATTTTTTATGGTGGTTTTGGAGCAGTGGCTTCTTCCTTGCTGAGCGGCCTTTCAGGTTGTGGTGATATAGGACTCGTTTTACTGTGCATATAGATACTTTTGTACCTGTTTCATTCCAGCATCTACACAAGGTCATTTTCTGTTGTTCTGGGATTGATTTGCACTTGTGGTCCTTCTGTAGCTCAGTTGGTAGAGCATGGCGCTTGTAACGCCAGGGTAGTGGGTTCAATTCCCGGAACCACCCATACGTAGAATGTATGCACACATGACTGTAAGTCGCTTTGGATAAAAGCGTCTGCTAAATGGCATATATATATATATATTTTCACACCAATGTACGTTCATCTCTAGGAGACAGAACGCAACTCCTTCCTGAGCTGTATAATGGCTGCGTGTTGCCATGGTTATTACTCTTGCGTACTATGGTTTGTACAGTCGTTGCCAAAAGTTTTGAGAAAAACACAAATATACATTTTCACAAAGTCTGCTGCCTCAGTTTGTATGATGGCAATATGCATATAATCTGGATTGTTATGAAGAGTGATCAGATGAATTGCAATGAGTTGCAAAGTCCCTCTTGCATTGCAAATCAACTGAACCCCCCAAAAAAAAAAGATTCCACCGCATTTCAGCCCTGCCACAAAAGGACCAGCTGATATCATGTCAGTGATCCTCTCGTTAACACAGGTGTGAGTGTTGATGAAGACAAGGCTGGAGATCACTCTGTCATACTGATTGAGTTCGAATAACAGACTGGAAGCTTCAAAAGGAGGGTGGTGCTTGGAATCATTGTTCTTCCTCTGTCAACCATGGTTACCTGTAAGTAAACATGTGCCGTCATCATTGCTTTGCACAAAAGGGCTTCACAGGCAAGGATATTGCTGCCAGTAAGATTTCACCTAAATCGTCCATTTATCGGATCATCAATAACTTCAAGGAGAGCGGTTCAATTGTTGTGAAGAAGGCTTCAGGGTGCCCAAGAAAGTCCAGCAGCGCCAGGACCATCTCCCAAAGTGGACTCAGCTGTGGGATCGGGGCACCACCAGTACAGAGCTTGCTCAGGAATGGCAGCAGGCAGGTGTGAGTTTATCTGCACGCACAGTGAGACGAAGACTTTTGGAGGATGGCCTGGTGTCAAGAAGGGCAGCAAAGAAGCCACTTCTCTCAGGAAAAACATCAGGGACAGACTGATATTCTGCAAAAGGTACAGGGATTGGACTGCTGAGGACTGGGGTAAAGTCATTTTCTCTATTGAATCCCCTTTCTGATTGTTTGGGGCATCCGGAAAAAAGCTTGCCTGGAGAAGACAAGGTGAGCGCTACCATCAGTCCTGTGTCATGCCAACAGTAAAGCATCCTGAGACCATTCATGTGTGGGGTTGCATCTCAGCCAAGGGATTGGGTTCACTCACAATTTTGCCTAAGAACACAGCCATGAATAAAGAATGGTACCAACACATCCTCCGAGAGCAACTTCTCCCAACCATCCAGGAACAGTTTGGTGACGAACAATGCCTTTTCCAGCATGATGGAGCACCTTGCCATAAGGCAAAAGTGATAACTAAGTGGCTCGGGGAACAAAACATCAATATTTTGGGTCCATGGCCAGGAAACTCCCCAGACCTTAATCCCATTGAGAACTTGTGGTCAATCCTCAAGAGGTGGGTGGACAAACAAAAACCCACAAATTCTGACAAACTCCAAGCATTGATTATGCAAGAATGGGCTGCCATCAGTCAGGATGTGGCCCAGAAGTTAATTGACAGCATGCCAGGGCGGATTGCAGAGGTCTTGAAAAAGGGTCAACACTGCAAATAGACTCTTTACATCAACTTCATGTAATTGTCACTAATTGTCACTAATAAAAGTCTTTGACACTTATGAAATGCTTGTAATTATACTTCAGTATTCCATAGTAACATCTGACAAAAATATCTAAAGACACTGAAGCAGCACATTTTGTGGAAATTAAAATTTGTGTCGTTCTCAAAACTTTTGAGAACGACTGTACAGATAGATGAACTTGGTACCTTCAGGCATTTGGAAATTGCTCCCAAGGATGAACCAGACTTGTGGGGGTCTACAATTTTCTTTCTGAGGTCTTGGCTGATTTATTTGGATTTTCCCATGATGTCAAGCAAAGAGGCACTGAGTTTGAAGGTAGGCCTTGAAATACATCCACAGGTACACCTTCAATTGTCTCACATTATGTCAATTAGCCTATCAGAAGCTTCTAAAGCCATGACAATTTTCTGGAATTTTCCAAGCTGTTTAAAGGCACAGTCAACTTAGTGTATGTAAACTTCTGACCCACTGGATTTGTGATACAGTGATATCATCTGTCTGTAATCAATTGTTGGAAAAATTACTTGTCATACACAAAGTAGATGTCCTAACCAACTTGCCAAAACTATAGTTTGTTAACAAGAAATGTGTGGAGTGGTTGGAAAATGAGTTTTAATGACTCTAACCTAAGTGTATGTTATCTTCTGACTTCAACTGTATCTACCTGAAATTCTGTATTATTATCTATCCTGATGCTGAGTCACTTTACCCTGTCTTCATGTACATATCTATCTCAAGTACCGCGTACCTCTGCACATTGATCTGGTACTGGTACTCCCTGTATATAGCTCCACATTGATCTGGTACTGGTGCTCCCTATAGAGAGCTCCACATTGATCTGGTACTTCCTGTATATAGCTCCACATTGATCTGGTACTGGTACTCCCTGTATATAGATCCACATTGATCTGGTACTTCCTGTATGTAGCTCCACATTGATCTGGTACTTCCTGTATGCAGCTCCACATTGATCTGGTACTGGTACTTGCCGTATATAGCTCCACATTGATCTGGTACTTCCTGTATATAGCTCCACATTCATCTGGTACTTCCTGTATATAGCTACACATTGATCTGGTACTGGTACTCCCTGTATATAGTCCCCAAGAACACAGTGGCCTCTATCATTATTAAATGGACGTTTGGAACCACCAAGACTCTTCTTAGAGCTGGCTGCCTGGTCAAACTGAGTAATCGGGGAGAAGGGCCTTGGTCAGGCAGGTGAGCAAGAACCCGATGGTCACTCTGACAGAGCTCTAAACTTCCTCTGTGGCCTTTATGGTAGAGTGGCTAGGTGGAAGCCACCCCTCAGTAAAAGACACTTGACAGCCCGCTTGGAGTTTGAAAAAAAATAGATTCTCTGGTCTGATGAAACCAATGAACTCTTTGGCCTGAATGCCAAGTGTCACATTTGGAGGAAACCTGGCACCATCCCTACAGTGAAGCATGGTGGTGGTAGCATTTTTTTAATATATATTTTTTTTACCTTTATTTATCTAGGCAAGTCAGTTAAGAACAAATTCTTATTTTCAATGACGGCCTAGGAACAGTGGTTAACTGCCTGTTCAGGGGCAGAACGACAGATTTGTACCTTGTAAGCTTGGGGATTTGAACTTGCAACCTTTCGGCTGCTAGTCCAACACTCTAACCACTAGGCTACACTGCCGCCCGGCAGCATCAAGATGTGGAGATATTTTTAAGCGGCAGGGAATGGGAGATTAGTCAGGATCAAGGGAAAGATGAAATAGGGAGCAAATTACAGAAAGATCCTTGATGAAAACCTGCTCCAGAGCACTCAGACTGGGGGGAAGGTTCACCTTCCAACAGGACAATGACCCTAAGCACAGCCAAGACAACGCAGGAGTGGCTTCGGGACAAGTCTCTGAATGTCCTTTTTTATTTAACCTTTATTCAACTAGTCATTTAAGAACAAATTACCATGACGGCCTACGCCAGCCAAACCCTAACTACACTGGACCATTTGTGTGCCACCCTATGGGACTCCCAATCACCGTCGGTTGTGAAAGAACCTGGAATCTAACCAGGGTCTGTAGTGACACCTCTAGCGCTGTAATGTAGTGCCTTAGACTGCTGTTCCACTCGGGAGCCCGAGCGATCGAACATCTCTGGAGAGACCTGAAAATACCTGTGCAGTAACACTCCCCATCCAACCTGACAGAGCTTGAGAGGATCTGCAGAGAAGAATGGGAGAAACTCTCCAAATACAGGTGTGCCAAGCTTGTAGCGTCATACCCAAGAAGACTAGAGGCTGTAATCGCTGCCAAAGGTGCTTCAACAAAGTACATCGCAAAGGGTCTGAATACTTATGGAAATGTGTTATTTCAGTTTTTTATTTTTAATAAATTAGCTTTGTAATTATGGGGTATTGCGTGTAGATTGATGAGGGAAAATAACAATTTTATCAATTTTAGAATACTCATGACTGATATCCTTAATGACAGGTTAGTTGGCCCTGTTGAAAGCACCTCATTACTGATATCCTTAATGATACCTCATTACTGATATCCTTAATGACAGGTTAGTTGGCCCTGTTGAAAGCACCTCATTACTGATATCCTTAATGATACCTCATTACTGATATCCTTAATGACAGGTTAGTTGGCCCTGTTGAAAGCACCTCATTACTGATATCCTTAATGGCAGGTTAGTTTGTCCTGTTGAAAGCACCTCATTACTGATATCCTTATTGACAGGTTAGTTGGTCCTGTTGAAAGCACCTCATTACTGATATCCTTAATGATACCTCATTACTGATATCCTTAATGATACCTCATTACTGATATCCTCAATGATACCTCATTACTGATATCCTTAATGATACCTCATTACTGATATCCTTAATGATACCTCATTACTGATATCCTTAATGATACCTCATTACTGATATCCTTAATGACAGGTTAGTTGGTCCTGTTGAAAGCACCTCATTACTGATATCCTTAATGACAGGTTAGTTGGTCCTGTTGAAAGCACCTCATTACTGATATCCTTAATGACAGGTTAGTTGGTCCTGTTGAAAGCACCTCATTACTGATATCCTTAATGACAGGTTAGTTGGTCCTGTTGAAAGCACCTCATTACTGATATCCTTATTGACAGGTTAGTTTACCCTGTTGAAAGCACCTCATTACTGATATCCTTATTGACAGGTTAGTTGACCATGTTGAAAGCACCTCATTACTGATATCCTTAATGGCAGGTTAGTTGGTCCTGTTGAAAGCACCTCATTACTGATATCCTTAATGACAGGTTAGTTGGTCCTGTTGAAAGCACCTCATTACTGATATCCTTAATGACAGGTTAGTTTACCCTGTTGAAAGCACCTCATTACTGATATCCTTAATGGCAGGTTTAATGCAAATAGATTGTAATTCAGTCTAATCGTATGGTTATAATGGTCCAGGGCATTCTGAGTGTCTGCATTATACCAGACAAGGCAGTTGAGGTGACTTAACGTCAAAGTGCCAGAGAGATTAAAAGAGCATTAAAATAACAGATTCATTAAAACATCATTAAAATAACAGATTCATTAAAACATCTTCAGTGACAGGATGAACCTCTGGTTGAACCTGCTGTACAGACTGACAGGATGAACCTCTGGTTGAACCTGCTGTACAGCCTGACAGGATGAACCTCTATGGTTGAACCTGCTATACAGACTGACAGGATGAACCTCTATGGTTGAACCTGCTGTACAGACTGACAGGATGAACCTCTGGTTGAACCTGCTGTACAGACTGACAGGATGAACCTCTATGGTTGAACCTGCTGTACAGACTGACAGGATGAACCTCTGGTTGAACCTGCTGTACAGACTGACAGGATGAACCTCTATGGTTGAACCTGCTGTACAGACTGACAGGATGAACCTCTGGTTGAAGCTGCTGTACAGACTGACAGGATGAACCTCTGGTTGAACCTGCTGTACAGACTGACAGGATGAACCTCTATGGTTGAACCTGCTGTACAGACTGACAGGATGAACCTCTGGTTGAACCTGCTGTACAGACTGACAGGATGAACCTCTGGTTGAACCTGCTGTACAGACTGACAGGATGAACCTCTATGGTTGAACCTGCTGTACAGACTGACAGGATGAACCTCTGGTTGAACCTGCTGTACAGACTGACAGGATGAACCTCTATGGTTGAACCTGCTGTACAGACTGACAGGATGAACCTCTGGTTGAACCTGCTGTACAGACTGACAGGATGAACCTCTATGGTTGAACCTGCTGTACAGACTGACAGGATGAACCTCTATGGTTAAACCTGCTGTACAGACTGACAGGATGAACCTCTGGTTGAAGCTGCTGTACAGACTGACAGGATGAACCTCTGGTTGAACCTGCTGTACAGACTGACAGGATGAACCTCTATGGTTGAACCTGCTATACAGACTGGCAGGATGAACCTCTGGTTGAAGCTGCTGTACAGACTGACAGGATGAACCTCTGGTTGAAGCTGCTGTACAGACTGACAGGATGAACCTCTGGTTGAACCTGCTGTACAGACTGACAGGATGAACCTCTATGGTTGAACCTGCTGTACAGACTGACAGGATGAACCTCTGGTTGAACCTGCTGTACAGACTGACAGGATGAACCTCTGGTTGAACCTGCTGTACAGACTGACAGGATGAACCTCTATGGTTGAACCTGCTGTACAGACTGACAGGATGAACCTCTGTTTGAACCTGCTGTACAGACTGGCAGGATGGACCTCTGGTTGAACCTGCTGTACAGACTGACAGGATGAACCTCTGGTTGAACCTGCTGTACAGACTGACAGGATGAACCTCTATGGTTGAACCTGCTGTACAGACTGGCAGGATGAACCTCTGGTTGAACCTGCTGTACAGACTGACAGGATGAACCTCTATGGTTGAACCTGCTGTACAGACTGACAGGATGAACCTCTGGTTGAACCTGCTGTACAGACTGACAGGATGAACCTCTATGGTTGAACCTGCTGTACAGACTGGCAGGATGAACCTCTGGTTGAACCTGCTGTACAGACTGACAGGATGAACCTCTATGGTTGAACCTGCTGTACAGACTGGCAGGATGAACCTCTGGTTGAACCTGCTGTACAGACTGGCAGGATGAACCTCTGTTTGAACCTGCTGTACAGACTGACAGGATGAACCTCTGGTTGAACCTGCTGTACAGACTGACAGGATGAACCTCTATGGTTGAACCTGCTGTACAGACTGACAGGATGAACCTCTGGTTGAACCTGCTGTACAGACTGACAGGATGAACCTCTGGTTGAACCTGCTGTACAGACTGACAGGATGAACCTCTATGGTTGAACCTGCTGTACAGACTGACAGGATGAACCTCTGGTTGAACCTGCTGTACAGACTGACAGGATGAACCTCTGGTTGAACCTGCTGTACAGACTGACAGGATGAACCTCTGGTTGAACCTGCTGTACAGACTGGCAGGATGAACCTCTGGTTGAACCTGCTGTACAGACTGACAGGATGAACCTCTATGGTTGAACCTGCTGTACAGACTGGCAGGATGGACCTCTGGTTGAACCTGCTGTACAGACTGACAGGATGAACCTCTGGTTGAACCTGCTGTACAGACTGACAGGATGAACCTCTATGGTTGAACCTGCTGTACAGACTGGCAGGATGAACCTCTGGTTGAACCTGCTGTACAGACTGACAGGATGAACCTCTATGGTTGAACCTGCTGTACAGACTGACAGGATGAACCTCTATGGTTGAACCTGCTGTACAGACTGACAGGATGAACCTCTATGGTTGAACCTGCTGTACAGACTGACAGGATGAACCTCTGGTTGAACCTGCTGTACAGACTGACAGGATGAACCTCTATGGTTGAACCTGCTGTACAGACTGACAGGATGAACCTCTATGGTTGAACCTGCTGTACAGACTGACAGGATGAACCTCTATGGTTGAACCTGCTGTACAGACTGGCAGGATGAACCTCTGGTTGAACCTGCTGTACAGACTGACAGGATGAACCTCTGTTTGAACCTGCTGTACAGACTGACAGGATGAACCTCTATGGTTGAACCTGCTGTACAGACTGACAGGATGAACCTCTGGTTGAACCTGCTGTACAGACTGACAGGATGAACCTCTATGGTTGAACCTGCTGTACAGACTGACAGGATGACAGTTGGCAGGAGGCCATGTTCTAGTCTTCACACTTTCGCTATGGGATTTCACTCATTTGATGAAGTTATATCCTACCACTTGCTTATTGAAATTGTGACAATCAGAACTGGAGACTAGATTATCTTTTTTAAGATGATTATTTTTATTTAATAAATTAATTTATATTGAAAGCAAGCTTCTCTTAATTTAGCAGTTAACATTTTTCATAATGTTACTGCATGCAACAGAAACACAGGGGCCAGTCAGGCTTGTTCGCACGTCTGCCTGAGTGAGCTATCTCTCCTCTCCCTCCTCCCTTTCCCTCCCTCTCTCCTCTCCCTCCTCCCTTTCCCTCCCTCTCTCCCTCTCCCTCCTCCCTTTCCCTCCCTCTCTCCTCTCCCTCCTCCCTTTCCCTCCCTCTCTCTTCTCCCTCATCCCTTTCCCTCCCTCTCTCCCTCCTCCCTTTCCCTCCCTCTCTCCTCTCCCTCCTCCTTTCCCTCCCTCTCTCCTCTCTCTCTCCTCCCTTTCCCTCCCTCTCTCCCTCCTCCCTTTCCCTCCCTCTCTCCTCTCCCTCCTCCCTTTCCCTCCCTCTCTCCTCTCCCTCCTCCCTTTCTCTCCCTCCTCCTTTTCCCTCCCACTCTCCCTCCTCCCTTTCCCTCCCTCTCTCCTCTCCCTCCTCCCTTTCCCTCCCTCTCTCCCTCCCCCTCCTCCCTTTCCCTCCCTCTCTCCTCTCTCCTCTCCCTCATCCCTTTCCCTCCCTCTCTCCTCTCCCTCCTCCCTTTCCCTCCCTCTCTCCCCTCCTCCCTTCCCTCCCTCTCTCCTCCCCTCCTCCCTTTCCCTCCCTCTCTCCTCTCCCTCCTCCCTTTCCCTCCCTCTCTCCTCTCCCTCCTCCTTTTCCCTCCCTCTCTCCCCTCCCTCCTGTCCCTCAGTCACTTTGCCCTCCCTCTCTCCTCTCCCTCCTCCCTTTCCCTCCCTCCCTCTCTCCTCTCCCTCCTCCCTTTCCCTCTCTCTCTCCTCTCCCTCCTCCCTTTACCTCCATCTCTCCCCTCCCTTCTGTCCCTCAGTCACTTTGCCCACTGTCTCTCCCCTCCTCCCACTCCTTTCACTCCTCTCTCTCCCGCCCTCTCACCCCTCTTTCCCCTCCTTTACCTTCTCTCCCTCCTCCCTTTCCCTCCATCTCTCCCCTCCCTCCTGTCCCTCAGTCACTTTGCCCCCCTCTCTCCCCTCCCTTCTGTCCCTCAGTCACTTTGCCCCCTGTCTCTCCCCTCCTCCCACTCCTCTCACTCCTCTCTCTCTCCCGCCCTCTCACCCCTCTTTCACCTCCTTTACCTTCTCTTCCTCCTCCCTTTCCCTCTCTCCCCTCCTTCCTCTCCCTTCTCCCTTTCCCCCTCTCTCCCCTCCTTCCTCTCCCTTCTCCCTTTCCCCCTCTCTCCCCTCCTTCCTCTCCCTTCTCCCTTCCCCCTCTCTCCCCTCTCTCCCCTCTCTCCCCTCTCTCCCTTATCCCTTCCCCCCTCTCTCCCCTCTCTCCCCTCCTTCCTCTCCCTTCTCCCTTCCCCCTCTCTCCCCTCCTTCCTCTCCCTTCTCCCTTTCCCCCTCTCTCCCCTCCTTCCCCTCCCGCCCGCTCTCCCCTCCTCCTCCTCCTCTACCGTCTCCTCCTCCTCCCTTTCCTTCCCTCTCCCCTCCTTCCTCTCCCTCCTCCCTTACACTCTCTCTCTCCCCTCCTTCCCCTCCTCACCCTCATCACACACACACACACGTCATGTTCTGCAAACACACACACACACACCAGTCATGTTCTGATGTTCTGCACACACACACACCAGTCATTTTCTGATGTTCTGCACATACAGACAAGTGGATCTTAACAACAATTTTCCATTAGAGTAATGCTCTTCATGACTGAACACTGGGGAGGGGGACAGAAAGGACAGCACTGTTTGACTGGGTTACAATCTACGGTAAGACAGGACAGCACTGTTTGACTGGGTTACAATCTACGGTAAGACAGGACAGCACTGTTGGACTGGGTTACAATCTACGGTAAGACAGGACAGCACTGCTGGACTGGTTACAATCTACGGTAAGACAGGACGGCACTGCTGGACTGGTTACAATCTACGGTAAGACAGGACGGCACTGCTGGACTGGTTACAATCTACGGTAAGACAGGACGGCATTGCTGGACTGGTTACAATCTACGGTAAGACAGGACGGCACTGCTGGACTGGCTACAATCTACGGTAAGACAGGACGGCACTGCTGGACTGGTTACAATCTACGGTAAGACAGGACAGCACTGCTGGACTGGTTACAATCTACGGTAAGACAGGACGGCACTGCTGGACTGGTTACAATCTACGGTAAGACAGGACAGCACTGTTGGACTGGGTTACAATCTACGGTAACAGACAGGACAGCACTGCTGGACTGGGTTTCAATCTACGGTAACAGACAGGACAGCACTGCTGGACTGGGTTAGCCTCTATCTCCTGGGTGATAACAGACCAGAACAGAGCCTCTCTCTCCTGGGTGACTTCAGACCAGAATAGAGCCTCTCTCTCCTGGGTGATAACAGACCAGAACAGAGCCTCTCTCTCTCATGGGTGACAACAGACCAGAACAGAGCCTCTCTCTCTCCTGGGTGATAACAGACCAGAACAGAGCCTCTATCTCCTGGGTGATAACAGACCAGAACAGAGCCTCTCTCTCCTGGGTGATAACAGACCAGAACAGAGCCTCTCTCTCTCATGGGTGACAACAGACCAGAACAGAGCCTCTCTCTCCTGGGTGACAACAGACGAGAACAGAGCCTCTCTCTCATGGGTGATAACAGACCAGAACAGAGCCTCGCTCTCTCCTGGGTGACTTCAGACCAGAACAGAGCCTCTCTCTCCTGGGTGATAACAGACCAGAACAGAGCCTCTCTCTCCTGGGTGATAACAGACCAGAACAGAGCCTCGCTCTCTCCTGGGTGACTTCAGACCAGAACAGAGCCTCGCTCTCTCCTGGGTGATAACAGACCAGAACAGAGCCTCGCTCTCTCCTGGGTGATAACAGACCAGAACAGAGCCTCTCTCTCCTGTTCTTAACTGACTTGCCTAGTTAGATAACGGTAATAAAATAATAATAATAATAATGACAGCGGCCAGGTTACAGCGATACACCTTGTTCCTTGCCGGTCATATGTATGACATTGAGATTAAGCTGTCGTCCCTCCACACAAATGCCCTGTACAAGAGAAAGACAATGCAGTGGACATTGTCCACACCTCTCAGCTGGAGGCGCTACCTGTCACAAGCACAGTTGTCAAATGAGAGACTAGGAAAGATGTGACCTTGTCACAAGCATACACCTACACCATGTCAGGATGGCCAGCAGGAAAGATGGTACAGGCAGGAAAGAGCTGTGTTTCCAGCGGAGAAACAAAATAATAAAAATATGCCATTTAGCAGACGCTTTTATCCAAAGCGACTTACAGTCATGTGTGCATACATTCTACGTATGGGTGGTCCCGGGAATCGAACCCACTACCCTGGCGTTACAAGCGCCATGCTCTACCAACTGAGCTACAGAAGGACCATAAATGACACCGGATGGCCACATTAGGTTTTGGCAGCAACTACGCGAAAGGCGTGTTGGAATTGTCAAAATGAAGCTGGAGGAGGAGGAGCCACTTCTGGTCAACTGATAGAAAAGTGTCTCTACTCTGCTAAAAACATATCTAGTCCTGAATAAACAGTCTCTACTCTGCTAAAAACATATCTAGTCCTGAATAAACAGTCTCTACTCTGCTAAAAACATATCTAGTCCTGAATAAACAGTCTCTACTCTGCTAAAAACATATCTAGTCCTGAATAAACAGTCTCTACTCTGCTAAAAACATATCTAGTCCTGAATAAACAGTCTCTACTCTGCTGCAAACATACCAAACATCATCACATACAGTATATAACTGGGGCATCCCAAATGGCACCCTGTTCCTCAACATCACTGTTTAATCAGTGAATCGAGACTGCAGTTTATTTTGTCCTGCTGATATGAAGGGAGACACTGGAGTCACAACTAGGAGACACTGGAGTCCCAACCAGGAGACACTGGAGTCACAACTAGGAGACACTGGAGTCACAAGTAGGAGACACTGGAGTCCCAACTAGGAGACACTGGAGTCCCAACCAGGAGACACTGGAGTCACAACTAGGAGACACTGGAGTCACAACTAGGAGACACTGGAGTCACAACTAGGAGACACTGGAGTCACAACCAGGAGACACTGGAGTCACAACTAGGAGACACTGGAGTCACAACTAGGAGACACTGGAGTCACAACCAGGAGACACTGGAGTCACAACCAGGAGACACTGGAGTCACAACTAGGAGACACTGGAGTCACAACTAGGAGACACTGGAGTCACAACTAGGAGACACTGGAGTCACAACTAGGAGACACTGGAGTCACAACTAGGAGACACTGGAGTCACAACTAGGAGACACTGGAGTCACAACCAGGAGACACTGGAGTCACAACTAGGAGACACTGGAGTCACAACCAGGAGACACTGGAGTCACAACTAGGAGACACTGGAGTCACAACCAGGAGACACTGGAGTCACAACTAGGAGACACTGGAGTCACAACTAGGAGACACTGGAGTCACAACTAGGAGACACTGGAGTCACAACCAGGAGACACTGGAGTCACAACCAGGAGACACTGGAGTCACAACTAGGAGACACTGGAGTCACAACTAGGAGACACTGGAGTCACAACTAGGAGACACTGGAGTCACAACTAGGAGACACTGGAGTCACAACCAGGAGACACTGGAGTCACAACCAGGAGACACTGGAGTCACAACTAGGAGACACTGGAGTCACAACCAGGAGACACTGGAGTCACAACTAGGAGACACTGGAGTCACAACTAGGAGACACTGGAGTCACAACCAGGAGACACTGGAGTCACAACCAGGAGACACTGGAGTCACAACTAGGAGACACTGGAGTCACAACTAGGAGACACTGGAGTCACAACCAGGAGACACTGGAGTCACAACCAGGAGACACTGGAGTCACAACCAGGAGACACTGGAGTCACAACTAGGAGACACTGGAGTCACAACCAGGAGACACTGGAGTCACAACCAGGAGACACTGGAGTCACAACTAGGAGACACTGGAGTCACAACTAGGAGACACTGGAGTCACAACCAGGAGACACTGGAGTCACAACTAGGAGACACTGGAGTCACAACTAGGAGACACTGGAGTCACAACTAGGAGACACTGGAGTCCCAACCAGGAGACACTGGAGTCCCAACTAGGAGACACTGGAGTCACAACCAGGAGACACTGGAGTCCCAACCAGGAGACACTGGAGTCACAAGTAGGAGACACTGGAGTCACAACCAGGAGACACTGGAGTCACAACTAGGAGACACTGGAGTCACAACTAGGAGACACTGGAGTCACAACCAGGAGACACTGGAGTCACAAGTAGGAGACACTGGAGTCACAACCAGGAGACACTGGAGTCACAACCAGGAGACACTGGAGTCACAACTAGGAGACACTGGAGTCACAACCAGGAGACACTGGAGTCACAACTAGGAGACACTGGAGTCACAACTAGGAGACACTGGAGTCACAACTAGGAGACACTGGAGTCCCAACCAGGAGACACTGGAGTCACAACCAGGAGACACTGGAGTCACAACCAGGAGACACTGGAGTCCCAACCAGGAGACACTGGAGTCACAAGTAGGAGACACTGGAGTCACAACCAGGAGACACTGGAGTCACAACCAGGAGACACTGGAGTCCCAACCAGGAGACACTGGAGTCCCAACTAGGAGACACTGGAGTCACAACCAGGAGACACTGGAGTCCCAACCAGGAGACACTGGAGTCACAACTAGGAGACACTGGAGTCACAACCAGGAGACACTGGAGTCACAACCAGGAGACACTGGAGTCCCAACCAGGAGACACTGGAGTCCCAACCAGGAGACACTGGAGTCACAAGTAGGATTACGATGCTTTCCTCTGTCTGCATTCTGACTTCGTCACGATTTACAGATGGATAAATACTAACTTGATTGCCTTAAATGATCAAACCGAACAAATAACCATAATAGTTTTGATTTTGTTTGGCCTAATGTTTTAACTGTTCTGAAACGCTGCTGGAGACTCGACTAGTTGGTTTGTTTTGTTCAGTGAGTGTCGGGGTAAATTCATGATCTTCACCGAGACTCATTTGTTATAGAGCCTAGAGAATCACTACGTGTTGCTGGTCTAAGACCTCATTGCTGTGGAGTTAACTGATGGAAATCAAATATTGTATCTGAAAAACGGCTGGCTCTATGTGCTTATGTACTGATTGACTTAGATCTACCCACTGCAGGCAGTCTGGCTGAGCCAGTGTGATTGGCTCTTGGTCACCACCACAGGGCTGTCCGGTCAGAACACGAACACACAGCTGCTTCCATTTGAAAATGTCTTCTATACTTGTTCCAGAAAAGGCAGAGTAAAACCAACATTAGAAGATACTTAGATAAATATGAAATACAACAATCAGGCAAACTATGAATGGAGCATTTACAAGACGATGAATGGAAGGGGATGTACAATTGAAGTCAGAAGTTCTGTCACGTCTGTTGAAAGGAGCGGACCAAGGTGCAGCGTGGTGTGAATTCATGTTCTTTAATTAAGGAAAGACGCCGAACAAAACAATACACACTACAAAAACAAAACCGTGACGCTGAAGGCAAAGTGCCATAAAGAAAGTCAACTTCCCACCAAGACAGGTGGGAAAAAGAGCTACCTAAGTATGGTTCTCAATCAGAGACAACAACAGACAGCTGCCTCTGATTAAGAACCACACCGAGCCAAACACAAAGAAATAGAAAACATAGAAATAAAGAAACTAGAATGCCCACCCTAGTCACACCCTGGCCTAACCACAATAGAGAATAAAAGCCTCTCTATGGCCAAGGCGTGACAGTACCCACCCCCAAAGGTGCGGCCTCCGGCTGCAAAACATGACTCTACAGGGGTGGGCTTCCTTTACGGCAGCGGCTCTGGTGCAGGACGTAGACCCACCTCCGCCCCTGGCTCCCCCCACTTTGGTGCCGTTTCTGGTGCGGGGACCCTCGCCGCAGACCCCGGGTTGGGGACCCTTGTAGCGGGCCCCGGACTGGGGACCCTCGTAGCGAGCCCCGGACTGGGGACTCTCGCTGGGGGCCCCGGAATGGAGACCGACGCTGGGGGCCCCGGACTGGAGACCGGACTGTAAATGTGACAAGTTTACACACACCTTAGCAAAATACATTTAAACTCAGTTTTCCACAATTTCTGACATTTAATCCAGGTAAAAATTCCCTGTCTTAGGTCAGTTAGGATCTCCACTTTATTTTCATAATGTGAAATGTCAGAATAATAGTAGAGAGAATAGTTTTTATTTAAGATTTGATTTCTTTCATCACATGCCCAGTGGGTCAGAAGTTTACATACATTGGGGAGATTTGTATTTGATACACTGCTGATTTTGCAGGTTTTCCTACTTACAAAGCATTGTATGTGAAATTTGGCCCATTCCTCTTGACAGAGCTGGTGTAACTGAGTCAGATTTGTAGGCATCCTTGCTCACACATGCTTTTTTCAGTTCAGCCCACATATTTCCTATAGGATTGAGGTCAGGGCTTTGGGATGGCCACTCCAATACCTTGACTTAGTTGTCCTTAAGCCATTTTGCCACAACTTTGGAAGTATTCTTGGGGTCATTGTCAATTTAGAAGACCCATGGTGCTCTTTCATGCCGTCCCTAGGAGGGGTGCGTCACTTGAGTGGGTTGAGTCACTGATGTGATCTTCCTGTCTGGGTTGGCGCCCCCCTTGGGTTGTGCCGTGGCGGAGATCTTTGTGGGCTATACTCGGCCTTGTCTCAGGATGGTAAGTTGGTGGTTGAAGAAATCCCTCTAGTGCTGTGGGGGATGTGCTTTGGCAAAGTGGGTGGGGTTATATCCTTCCTATATCCTTCCTGTTTGGCCCTGTCCGGGGGTATGATGCTGCAGTAGTTTATGTGTCAGGGGGCTAGGGTCAGTTTTTTGTATCTGGAGTACTTCTCCTGCCGGTGTCCTGTGTGAATTTAATTAAGTAAGCACTCTCTAATTCTCTCTTTCTTTCTCTCTCTCGTGGGACCTGAGCCCTAGGACCATGCCTCAGGACTACCTGGCATGATGACTCCTTGCTGTCTCCAGTCCACCTGGCCGTGCTGCTGCTCCAGTTTCAACTGTTCTGCCTGCGGCTATGGAATCCTGACCTGTTCACCGGACGTGCTACCTGCCCCAGACCTATTATTTGACAATGCTGGTCATTTATGACCATTTATGACCTATTATCTGATAGCATGCAACCCCCAGAAATACCTGAAGGGGACGTAAACAAAATAATTAGCGTAGCCGGCGCTACACAAAACGCAGAAATAAAATATAAAACATTCATTACCTTTGACGAGCTTCTTTGTTGGCACTCCAATATGTCCCATAAACATCACAATTGGGTATTTTTCTCGATTAAATCCGTCCATGTATACTCAAAATGTCCATTTATGAAGCCCGTCTGATCCAGGAAAAAGCACCTTTCCAAAACGCAACGTCATTTTTTTAAATTAAAAAAGTTGCCTATAAACTTTGACAAAACACTTCAAACTACTTTTGTAATCCAACTTTAGGTATTAGTAAACGTTAATAATCGATCAAGTTGATCACGGGGCGATCTGTATTCAATAGCAGCAAGTCTTGAAATCATGTTCCATATTCTCTCTTTCATAACTTCCTCCGGTGTACTCGATGACAGGAAGTGCTTATTTCTCATTTCACCAAGGATTAACTTCAACCCAATTGCCAAGACTGGCGACATCGTGTGGAAGCTGTAGGAACTGTAAACTGGGCCCTATCTATTTTGCCTTGCCATAGACAATACAGAGACTGGCGACATCGTGTGGAAGCTGTAAGAACTGTAAACTGGGCGCTATCTATTTTCCCTTGCCATAGACAATACAGAGACTGGCGGAGGGATACTTTTTGTATTTTCCCTTGCCATAGACAATACAGAGACTGGCGACATCGTGTGAAGCTGTAAGAACTGTAAACTGGGCGCTATCTATTTTCCCTTGCCATAGACAATACAGAGACTGGCGACATCGTGTGGATGCTGTAAGAACTGTAAACTGGGCGCAATCTATTTTCCCTTGCCATAGACAATACAGAGACTGGCGGAGGGATATTTTTTTGTATTTTCCTTGCCATAGACAATACAGAGACTGGCGACATCGTGTGGAAGCTGTAAGAACTGTAAACTGGGCGCTATCTATTTTCCTTGCCATAGACAATACAGAGACTGGCGACATCGTGTGGAAGCTGTAAGAACTGTAAACTGGGCGCTATCTATTTTCCCTTGCCATAGACAATACAGAGACTGGCGGAGGGATATTTTTTGTATTTTCCCTTGCCATAGACAATACAGAGACTGGCGACATCGTGTGGAAGCTGTAAGAACTGTAAACTGGGCGCTATCTATTTTCCCTTGCCATAGACAATACAGAGACTGGCGGAGGGATATTTTTTTGTATTTTCCCTTGCCATAGACAATACAGAGACTGGCGACATCGTGTGGAAGCTGTAAGAACTGTAAACTGGGCGCTATCTATTTTCCCTTGCCATAGACAATACAGAGACTGGCGGAGGGATATTTTTTGTATTTTCCCTTGCCATAGACAATAAAGAGACTGGCGACATCGTGTGGAAGCTGTAAGAACTGTAAACTGGGCGCTATCTATTTTCCCTTGCCATAGACAATACAGAGACTGGCGGAGGGATATTTTTTTGTATTTTCCCTTGCCATAGACAATACAGAGACTGGCGACATCGTGTGGAAGCTGTAAGAACTGTAAACTGGGCGCTATCTATTTTCCCTTGCCATAGACAATACAGAGACTGGCGGAGGGATATTTTTTGTATTTTCCTTGCCATAGACAATACAGAGACTGGCGACATCGTGTGGAAGCTGTAAGAACTGTAAACTGGGCGCTATCTATTTTCCCTTGCCATAGACAATACAGAGACTGGCGGAGGGATATTTTTTTGTATTTTCCCTTGCCATAGACAATACAGAGACTGGCGACATCGTGTGGAAGCTGTAAGAACTGTAAACTGGGCGCTATCTATTTTCCCTTGCCATAGACAATACAGAGACTGGCGGAGGGATATTTTTTGTATTTTCCCTTGCCATAGACAATACAGAGACTGGCGACATCGTGTGGAAGCTGTAAGAACTGTAAACTGGGCGCTATCTATTTTCCCTTGCCATAGACAATACAGAGACTGGCGGAGGGATATTTTTTTGTATTTTCCCTTGCCATAGACAATACAGAGACTGGCGACATCGTGTGGAAGCTGTAAGAACTGTAAACTGGGCGCTATCTATTTTCCCTTGCCATAGACAATACAGAGACTGGCGACATCGTGTGGAATCTGTAAGAACTGTAAACTGGGCGCTATCTATTTTCCCTTGCCATAGACAATACAGAGACTGGCGACATCGTGTGGAAGCTGTAAGAACTGTAAACTGGGCGCTATCTATTTTCCCTTGCCATAGACAATACAGAGACTGGCGGAGGGATATTTTTTGTATTTTCCCTTGCCATAGACAATACAGAGACTGGCGACATCGTGTGGAAGCTGTAAGAACTGTAAACTGGGCGCTATCTATTTTCCCTTGCCATAGACAATACAGAGACTGGCGGAGGGATATTTTTTGTATTTTCCCTTGCCATAGACAATACAGAGACTGGCGACATCGTGTGGATGCTGTAAGAACTGTAAACTGGGCGCAATCTATTTTCCCTTGCCATAGACAATACAGAGACTGGCGGAGGGATATTTTTTGTATTTTCCCTTGCCATAGACAATACAGAGACTGGCGGAGGGATATTTGTTTTTGTGAACAGTTTTCCTTGGGGTTTTGCCTGCTACACACGTTCTGTTATAGTCACTGACATGATTTAACCAGTTTTAGAGACTTCAGAGTGTTTTCTATACACACATACTAATCATATGCATATACTATATTCCTGGCATGAGTAGCAGGATGTTGAAATTTTGCGCGATTTTTAACAAAAAGCTGAAAAAATTCACAGCCTCTTTAAGAGGATTTATAATGACTCCAACCTCTTTAAGAGGATTTATAATGACTCCAACCTCTTTAAGAGGATTTATAATGACTCCAACCTCTTTAAGAGGATTTATAATGACTCCAACCTCTTTAAGAGGATTTATAATGACTCCAACCTCTTTAAGAGGATTTATAATGACTCCAACCTCTTTAAGAGGATTTATAATGACTCCAACCTCTTTAAGAGGATTTATAATGACTCCAACCTCTTTAAGAGGATTTATAATGACTCCAACCTCTTTAAGAGGATTTATAATGACTCCAACCTCTTTAAGAGGATTTATAATGACTCCAACCTCTTTAAGAGGATTTATAATGACTCCAACCTCTTTAAGAGGATTTATAATGACTCCAACCTCTTTAAGAGGATTTATAATGACTCCAACCTCTTTAAGAGGATTTATAATGACTCCAACCTCTTTAAGAGGATTTATAATGACTCCAACCTCTTTAAGAGGATTTATAATGACTCCAACCTCTTTAAGAGGATTTATAATGACTCCAGCCTCTTTAAGAGGATTTATAATGACTCCAGCCTCTTTAAGAGGATTTATAATGACTCCAACCTCTTTAAGAGGATTTATAATGACTCCAACCTCTTTAAGAGGATTTATAATGACTCCAACCTCTTTAAGAGGATTTATAATGACTCCAACCTCTTTAAGAGGATTTATAATGACTCCAACCTCTTTAAGAGGATTTATAATGACTCCAACCTCTTTAAGAGGATTTATAATGACTCCAACCTAAGTGTAAATAAACTTCCGACTTCAACTGAACATATCCAATGACAATACCAAAGAACTCATGAAGTAAAAGGAATGCAGTAATTCTGCAGACACATCTACGAATACTGAAATACTGTACATATTGCCAGAGAGAGAGAGAGAAACTAGCAGGCCAGGGGTTAGTTTTATAGGCCTCTCTCTTGCCTGGCTAGGGATATATGTTATCTGAAGGCTAGCAACGCAGCAGGCTAGTGTTAATACACAGGAAGCAACGCAGCAGGCTAGTGTTAATACACAGGAAGCAACGCAGCAGGCTAGTGATAATACACAGATAGCAACGCAGCAGGCTAGTGATAATACACAGGTAGCAACGCAGCAGGCTAGTGATAATACACAGGTAGCAACGCAGCAGGCTAGTGATAATACACAGGTAGCAACTGTTAGTGTTTATATATTGGAGAGTTGGGACCAAATCACGGACGCTTCTGCTCTGGGCACCCGACCAGTAGAGGGGGGGTGTTTATGCAAGAAGATATTTGTGTGTCAGGGGATCGTAAGGTAGAAATCTGAGAGGGGCAGTTTTATGGCTGGGTGTATGTGTTCGTGCGATGGAATGTCTGTGTTTCCTGGTGTCGTGAGACAACATACCTGAGGGGGGGTAGTTTTATTGCTGGGTGTGTGAGCTGGTTCCTGTTTTAGCAGAGGTACGTGAAATGACTTGAGTCAGGCGGATTAGCTTAGCGCTGTATAATATATGAGCTATGTGTATGAATATTTATATAACACAACGCAGCAGGCTAGTGATAATACACAGGTAGCAACGCTGCAGGCTAGTGTTAATACACAGGTAGCAACGCAGCAGGCTAGTGTTAATACACAGGTAGCAACGCAGCAGGCTAGTGTTAATACACAGGTAGCAACGCAGCAGGCTAGTGTTAATACACAGGTAGCAACGCAGCAGGCTAGTGTTAATACACAGGTAGCAACGCAGCAGGCTAGTGTTAATACACAGGTAGCAACGCAGCAGGCTAGTGATAATACACAGGTAGCAACGCAGCAGGCTAGTGTTAATACACAGGTAGCAACGCAGCAGGCTAGTGATAATACACAGGTAGCAACGCAGCAGGCTAGTGATAATACACAGGTAGCAACGCAGCAGGCTAGTGATAATACACAGGTAGCAACGCAGCAGGCTAGTGATAATACACAGGTAGCAACGCAGCAGGCTAGTGATAATACACAGGTAGCAACGCAGCAGGCTAGTGATAATACACAGGTAGCAACGCAGCAGGCTAGTGTTAATACACAGGTAGCAACGCAGCAGGCTAGTGATAATACACAGGTAGCAACGCAGCAGGCTAGTGATAATACACAGGTAGCAACGCAGCAGGCTAGTGATAATACACAGGTAGCAACGCAGCAGGCTAGTGATAATACACAGGTAGCAACACAGCAGGCTAGTGATAATACACAGGTAGCAACGCAGCAGGCTATTGATAATACACAGGTAGCAACGCGGGGGGGTCACGGATGGTTGAGAGGCTGCTCTGGGGAACTGTGGGGGGTCACGGATGGTTGAGAGGCAGCTCTGGGGGGAACTGTGGGGGGTCACGGATGGTGGTGAGGTAGCTCTGTGGGAACTGTGTGGGGGGGTCACGGATAGTTGAGAGGTAGCTCTGTGGGAACTGTGTGGGGGGTTACGGATGGTGGAGAGGCAGCTCTGCTGGAACTGTGTGGGGGGTCACGGATGGTTGAGAGGTAGCTCTCGGGAACTGTGTGGGGGGTCACGGATGGTTGAGAGGTAGCTCTGTGGGAACTGTGTGGGGGGTTACGGATGGTGGAGAGGCAGCTCTGCTGGAACTGTGTGGGGGGTCACAGATGGTTGAGAGGTAGCTCTCGGGGAATTGTGGGGGGGGTCTTGGATGTTTGGTGGTATGGGGGTTGGGAGCCTGGGCAGGTTGCTGATAGGTCACTGGTCTGGGTCACGGTTTTGACTTGGTGGGAGATCTGTCAATGTGCCCTTGAGCAAGGCGTTGTCCCTGGTTGCTCCTGTTGGTCGCTCTGTACGGCTTTAATGCAGGTTGATTGTATGTTTTAATCTTCAATCATAAATATATTAAAAAATATATATTTTAAAAGTCTGTCCAGTGATCCTGCCGAACAAGGCCGGGTCAGAGGAGCTGTTTGGCGTAGTAGCTAGCCTAGCTGCTAGCTAGCTGCCTATTAAGCTAGCAGTGTTTCCTTGAGGGCTTGAATGAAGCCCACGAGGCGGTTAGCCATTGTGGCTGGGACTGCGGATTGCCCCGGGTTTGTGGCTGTCTAGATCCCTACTGCTTGCTGTTGTTTTCAATCTTCCCTGCAACCTGCCCTGTCTGGAACTGAGAGGAGTAACAGAGTAACCTATGTAGCTAGTTATCATTGCCCTAATCTGTTTCACCTGTACTTGTGATTTGTCATGAAAATTTCCTTAATTTACCAAATGATGAGAGAGCAAATCACACACCAGTCAGAGTTATGCTTAATCTTCACCTTTAATAATAATTAAGCTTTTTGCAATAGCATTTTGACTTTCAACAGTTCAGTATCTCTAATGAAAAGTTGAGAGTGGACAACATAATGGCAACTGGGATCCTTTATAGCAAAGATCCACCCCCCTTAGTCGACATGACAAACCACAGGTCTTAGGAACTTACACAAAGAAAGACTTTATTTCAGAGAGGAGTATCCCCTAGCCAGACAGAGTTGGCTATACATTATCATTCAGTTTGGTCTCCTAAACAAAGCTCTTATCTCATCCTTGGTACAAAATGGTACCAAGACATTACCCCCACCCAATGATATATATCAAATTGTCATTTTAGATACTCCCATCCTAAATACAACCAATTCTGGACAAGCTCACGGAGAGGAAAGTGAGCCTCTCGGTCAAGATAGGGGCAACGAGAGAGGGAACATAGAATGGTTCCAGACACTGCCATCCTCCTCTCCCCGATGGGAAAAGTAGAGAGTGACTGGCACACAGACACAGTGGAGCCAAGAGATAATTGGTTCCCCATCAATCATCCCTTCACATGGTTTAAAATATATGTTTACACATGATGACACCTTGACCTTTCCCCTCTCTGTGGCCCAAGTAACTGAACCCTGACAGAGAACAGATAACTGCAAATGGCCACCACTATAGTACAACAAAATACATTCTTATGAGAAATAACTCATAAGCATTTCATGAAAATAAAACATCCTATCTATGTTAACCAACTAATTCTGATTAATCCCCAACAGATTGTCTCCACCCCCTCCAGGTGTCAATTATTTTCCCCAGTGTATTTATCCCTGTGTTTCCTGTCTCCCTATGCCAGTTCGTTTTATATGTTCAAGTCAACCAGCGTGTTTTTGCCGTGCTCCTGCTTTTCTATTCTCTTTTACTAGTCCTCCCGGTTTTGACTTTTGCCTGTTTCTCTGGACTCCATTCCCACCTGCCTGCCATTCTGCCTGCCCTGACCTCAAGCCTGCCTGACCATTCTGTACCTCTGGAACTCTGATCTGGTTTTGACCTTTTGCCTATCCACGACCATTCTCTTGCCTTCCCCTTTTGGATTGTTAATAAACATCTTGGACTCTAACCATCTGCCTCCTGTGAAGCATCTGGGTCTCGCCTTGTGTCCTTATAACAATGAGGAAGAGCGTTGAGGACAGTGGTGTCAATTAGTCTCGTGGTAAATCTGCACGAACCCAGTCTTCACTATGAATCATCCATACATTAATTGTCACAATCATTTATTTACTAACTAACTAAATAATCACAGAAATGCAGAAACAAACAAACAGTAGATATGGTTACAAGGAAATGAAAGGGGAGGTTCCCTAGTGGGCTAAGCCGATATGATGGTTTGGTGGACAAAGGGAAGTGGGTGTGGACTGAGACAGAGTGGGAAAGACCAGAGGGATCACTACACACAGTTGATAATTAAATTAATTGAAATGCTAATCCTTTGCACATGAACGCTCATTAATTCGGGAATAACTGCAATCAATATATATTTACGCCCATGTGTCGTCGTGATTTCTGTTGGAATCGTCCGTCTTTCTGTTGGTAAGTGTCTTCCTGCTTCCCCGGAGTCTTTTGTGGTTAGAATGGATACTTCAGAGTACCATTCAGAAATGTTCTTATAGAATAGATGTTTCGTCGGTCATCACATCTCAGGTTCACATAATTTCTAGCAGCAGACTAGTAATTAGCATCGAAGATTTGCTCTTATTCTGTAGGGATCGATAGTCTCAGAGTTGATCCATTTCCATTGGTTAGGAATTGAACAACCATTACAACCTTATCTTAAACCTAGGTTTGTGTGGTGTTCACTCAACCTTCGCCCCCTCAGCTGACCGAGGTATGCGTGGTCTGAAGAGGATTTCTTCAGGTGGGGGTTTTAGTCGTAACAGTAGAAAAGGGCAGTCCCAGGAGCCAGATCATGTGCTCACTGGGGGCGGGGCCAATGACTTAGTTCAACTTTAAAGGGAATACAATTGAATGGTTTAAAATCAAATTACATAATTTCACAAATAGTTTCATCTTTACTCATTAATTTTATACAGTAATTAGATGCAAACCTCATAACGGAGGCTCCTGTATAAACAGAGTTATGGTAATGTGGCTGTATTGTCTTTCATGAGGTCACAAACATGAAACAAAACGGACCGGGTCGTAGCTGGCTTCTCCACCGACCGTTTACTCATTCTCCAAAACATGGACATTGTTCAGTTCTCAAGTTCTGTGATGTAGAAGAAGTTCCTTTGTTCTACTGTGAAACTCTTTCTATACTGCCTGGCCATGAGGAGAGAGTCTCCTCCAGGAATTTACGACCTGAGATAACAGAACGTGTTAATTACTTTAATGATTACTTCATTGGCAAAGTGGGCAGGAAATGCCCACAACAAACAGTGAGCCGTCATATTCATGCATAAAAAAAAACTAATAATGAAAGAAAAGCCGTTTGAATTTTGTAAAGTTGGTAAAACGTGGGAAATTATTGTTGTCGATCAACAATGACAAACTTTCTGGCATCGACTGCTTAGATGGAAGGCTTCTGAGGATGGTGGCTGACTCTATAACCACTCCTATCTGTCATTAGTCATATTTTTTATGCAATCACAGAGGAACGTCTTTGTCCTCAGAAAGAAGCCAAAGTCATGCCGCTACCCAAGACTGGTACTGGTTCCAACGGCAGATCTATCAGCTCGATGCTCTGAACAAACTGTTGGAAATACAATGCTATTTCTCTGTAAACAAATGAACAACAAGACTTTCAGCATGCTTATAGAGAGAAGGGCACTCAACATGTACTGCACTGACACACATGACTGGTGATTGGTTGAAATAAATTGATGGTAATAAGAAGATTGTGGGAGCTGTACTGTTAGATTTCAGTGCAACCTTTGATATTATTGACCTGTTGTTGAAAACACTGTCAGTACCAGTCAAAGGTTTGGACACACCTACTCATTCTAGGGGTTTTCTTAATGTTTTACTATTTTCTACATTGTAGACTAATAGTGAAGACATCACAACTATGAAATAACACATATGGAATCATGTAGTAACCCCAAAAAATGTTCAACAAATAAAAATGTATTTAATATTTGAGATTCTTCATAGTAGCCACGATTTGCCTTGATGACAGCTTTTCACACTCAAACTGCATCTCAGCCTCTCTCTTTCCCCCTCATAATGGGTCTAAGCCCCTCTCTTTCCCTCTCATAATGGGTCTCAGCCTCTCTTTCCCTCTCATAATGGGTCTCAGTCTCTCTCTTTCCCTCTCATAATGGGATATAAGCCCCTCTCTTTCCCTCTCATAATGGGATATAAAGCCACTCTCTTTCCCCCTCATAATGGGATATAAAGCCACTCTCTTTCCCTCTCATAATGGGATATAAGCCCCTCTCTTTCCCTCTCATAATGGGATATAAAGCCACTCTCTTTCCCCCTCATAATGGGATATAAGCCCCTCTCTTTCCCTCTCATAGTGGGATATAAAGCCACTCTCTTTCCCCCTCATAATGGGATATAAAGCCCCTCTCTTTCCCTCTCATAAATGGGATATAAGCCCCTCTCTTTCCCTCTCATAATGGGATATAAGCCCCTCTCTTTCCCTCTCATAATGGGATATAAAGCCACTCTCTTTCCCCCTCATAATGGGATATAAGCCCCTCTCTTTCCCTCTCATAATGGGATATAAGCCCCTCTCTTTCCCTCTCATAATGGGATATAAAGCCACTCTCTTTCCCCTCATATTGGGTCTCAGTCTCTCTCTTTCCCTCTCATAATGGGATATAAAGCCCCTCTCTTTCCCTCTCATATTGGGTCTCAGCCTCTCTTTCCCTCTCATAATGGGTCTCAGCCACTCTTTCCCCCTCATAATGGGTCTCGGTCTCTCTCTTTCCCTCTCATTCTGAATCTCAGCCACTCTCTTTCCCTCTCATAATGGGATATAAGCCCCTCTCTTTCCCCCTCATAATGGGATATAAGCCCCTCTCTTTCCCTCTCATAATGGGATATAAGCCCCTCTCTTTCCCCCTCATCATGGGATATAAGCCCCTCTCTTTCCCCCTCATAATGGGATATAAGCCCGTCTCTTTCCCCCTCATAATGGGTCTCGGTCTCTCTCTTTCTCTCTCATTCTGAATCTCAGGCACTCTCTTTCCCTCTCATAATGGGTCTCAGTCTCTCTTTCCTCTCATAATGGGATATAAGCCCCTCTCTTTCCACCTCATAATGGGTCTCAGCCTCTCTTTCCCCTCATAACGGGTCTCGGTCTCTCTCTTTCCCTCTCATTCTGAATCTCAGCCACTCTCTTTCCCTCTCATAATGGGATATAAGCCCCTCTCTTTCCCCTCATAATGGGATATAAGCCCCTCTCTTTCCCTCTCATAATGGGATATAAGCCCCTCTCTTTCCCCCTCATCATGGGATATAAGCCCCTCTCTTTCCCCCTCATAATGGGATATAAGCCCGTCTCTTTCCCCCTCATAATGGGTCTCGGTCTCTCTCTTTCTCTCTCATTCTGAATCTCAGGCACTCTCTTTCCCTCTCATAATGGGTCTCAGTCTCTCTTTCCCTCTCATAATGGGTCTCAGTCTCTCTTTCCCTCTCATATTGGGTCTCAGCCTCTCTTTCCCCCTCATAATGGGTCTCGGTCTCTCTCTTTCCCTCTCATTCTGAATCTCAGCCTCTCTTTCCCTCTCATAATGGGTCTCAGTCTCTCTCTTTCCCTCTCATAATGGGATATAAAGCCCCTCTCTTTCCACCTCATAATGGGTCTCAGTCTCTCTTTCCCTCTCATAATGGGATATAAAGCCCCTCTCTTTCCACCTCATAATGGGTCTCAGCCTCTCTTTCCCCCTCATAATGGGTCTCGGTCTCTCTCTTTCCCTCTCATTCTGAACCTCAGCCTCTCTTTCCCTCTCATTCTGAACCTCAGCCTCTCTTTCCCTCTCATTCTGAACCTCAGCCTCTCTTCCCCTCTCACACTGCGCACACAGTATCAGCTCCACTGTCTCT
The DNA here is from genome assembly GCF_023373465.1 of Oncorhynchus keta. Lineage (NCBI taxonomy): Eukaryota > Metazoa > Chordata > Actinopteri > Salmoniformes > Salmonidae > Oncorhynchus > Oncorhynchus keta. The sequence goes on along the minus strand of NW_026285535.1, from coordinate 14,616 downwards.
GTTTCCTGGTAATAATCACACTTTCTGGTTGGATCCTTTCCTATCACATTTAAGGTCTTATTCAACCTCTGTACTTGGAATAGATGCCAACACTTAGAATCTCTGTTCCACTGCTCCTGTCATCTCTACTCCATCACTGTCTATATCAGGCTTTAACCTGCTCCTGTCATCTCTACACCATCACTGTCTATATCAGGCTTTAACCTGCTCCTGTCATCTCTACACCATCACTGTCTATATCAGGCTTTAACCTGCTCCTGTCATCTCTACACCATCACTGTCTATATCAGGCTGTTAACCTGTCATCTCTACTCCATCACTGTCTATATCAGGCTATTAACCTGCTCCTGTCATCTCTACTCCATCACTGTCTATATCAGGCTTTTAACCTGTCATCTCTACTCCATCACTGTCTATATCAGGCTTTAACCTGCTCCTGTCATCTCTACACCATCACTGTCTATATCAGGCTTTAACCTGCTCCTGTCATCTCTACACCATCACTGTCTATATCAGGCTTTAACCTGTCATCTCTACACCATCACTGTCTATATCAGGCTTTAACCTGCTCCTGTCATCTCTACACCATCACTGTCTATATCAGGCTGTTAACCTGTCATCTCTACACCATCACTGTCTATATCAGGATATTAACCTGTCATCTCTACGCCATCACTGTCTATATCAGGCTTTTAACCTGTCATCTCTACTCCATCACTGTCTATATCAGGCTGTTAACCTGTCATCTCTACTCCATCACTGTCTATATCAGGCTGTTAACCTGTCATCTCTACACCATCACTGTCTATATCAGGCTGTTAACCTGTTATCTCTACACCATCACTGTCTATATCAGGCTATTAACCTGTCATCTCTACACCATCACTGTCTATATCAGGCTGTTAACCTGTCATCTCTACACCATCACTGTCTATATCAGGCTGTTAACCTGTCATCTCTACACCATCACTGTCTATATCAGGCTGTTAACCTGTCATCTCTACACCATCACTGTCTATATCAGGCTGTTAACCTGCTCCTGTCATCTCTACACCATCACTGTCTATATCAGGCTTTAACCTGTCATCTCTACACCATCACTGTCTATATCAGGCTGTTAACCTGCTCCTGTCATCTCTACACCATCACTGTCTATATCAGGCTGTTAACCTGCTCCTGTCATCTCTACACCATCACTGTCTATATCAGGCTGTTAACCTGTCATCTCTACACCATCACTGTCTATATCAGGCTGTTAACCTGCTCCTGTCATCTCTACACCATCACTGTCTATATCAGGCTTTTAACCTGCTCCTGTCATCTCTACACCATCACTGTCTATATCAGGCTGTTAACCTGTCATCTCTACACCATCACTGTCTATATCAGGCTGTTGTCATCTCTACTCCATCACTGTCTATATCAGGCTGTTAACCTGTCATCTCTACACCATCACTGTCTATATCAGGCTATCCCTGTCATCTCTACACCATCACTTTCTATCAGGCTTTAACCTGCTGTCATCTCTACTCCATCACTGTCTATATCAGGCTGTTAACCTGTCATCTCTACTCCATCACTGTCTATATCAGGCTGTTAACCTGTCATCTCTACTCCATCACTGTCTATATCAGGCTGTTAACCTGTCATCTCTACACCATCACTGTCTATATCAGGCTGTTAACCTGCCTGTCATCTCTACACCATCACTTTCTATATCAGGCTTTAACCTGTCATCTCTACACCATCACTGTCTATATCAGGCTATTAACCTGCTCCTGTCATCTCTACACCATCACTTTCTATATCAGGCTTTAACCTGCTCCTGTCATCTCTACTCCATCACTGTCTATATCAGGCTGTTAACCTGTCATCTCTACTCCATCACTGTCTATATCAGGCTGTTAACCTGTCATCTCTACTCCATCACTGTCTATATCAGGCTTTAACCTGTCATCTCTGCACCATCACTGTCTATATCAGGCTTTAACCTGCTCCCTGTCATCTCTACACCATCACTGTCTATATCAGGCTGTTAACCTGTCATCTCTACTCCATCACTGTCTATATCAGGCTGTTAACCTGTCATCTCTACTCCATCACTGTCTATATCAGGCTGTTAACCTCATCTCTACTCCATCACTGTCTATATCAGGCTGTTAACCTGTCATCTCTACACCATCACTGTCTATATCAGGCTTTAACCTGCTCCTGTCATCTCTACACCATCACTGTCTATATCAGGCTTTAACCTGCTCCTGTCATCTCTACACCATCACTGTCTATATCAGGCTTTTAACCTGTCATCTCTACACCATCACTGTCTATATCAGGCTTTAACCTGTCATCTCTACACCATCACTGTCTATATCAGGCTATTAACCTGTCATCTCTACACCATCACTGTCTATATCAGGCTATTAACCTGCTCCTGTCATCTCTACACCATCACTGTCTATATCAGGCTGTTAACCTGTTATCTCTACACCATCACTGTCTATATCAGGCTGTTAACCTGCTACTGTCATCTCTACACCATCACTGTCCATTTCAGGCTTTTTGCCTCTGCCTTGCTCATTGAAACTACAACATCACCATGCCCACTACTAAGTGCTTGTTAAGCCCATACATTAGCTGCCTCGTTCCCCTCCACCCCACATATGCTGGGACCCAAGTCAATGTTATCTGTGTACCCATCTGTCTAATCCTGCTATGTGGTTGTAGCACCTCATAAAGCAGTTCTTTGTCTGCTAACTGACCTAAAGGACAGCAGACTCATCAACACTGCATATGAATCAGAGAATATAACTCCTCTGTGTGGCTTGACTTCCTCCAGCCAGTGCCAGGCCAACAGTATGGCCATCAGCTCCACCACTGCAGACAGGAGGAGCCATGGTGGGTTCACCGGAATAGCTTCCGTGGGGCTAAACTCCCATCTCCATCGCCTGGGTATTACCCACCCACCAACAAAGCTTGTGTTCTGTCCTCGCTCATGTTCCCAGCATGCCTGTAAAATCCCCATTCACAGGACGAGACACCCCATGTCCCTGTAGCTGCTGTCTCCTAATCTGCAATAGCACATCCCCCATCTCCACCTATATAACATTATGCACCTTCTTACATTTTCCCACCACTCTCTCGATGTGTTCTTGCCAGGTCAGAATAGTGTCAAAGTACACCCCAAGGAACCTGAATGCCCCCACCCTAGTTTCTCCCACATAACCTCAAGCATACCTTATCGCCCACCTTCCTCCTGGTAAAGAACTGCGTTTTCTCTACAGAGAACCTGAATCCCCACATTAATGCCCATCGCTCCACCACATCAATTGCTTCCTGTACCTTCCTGACTATGTATGGCACATTTCTTCCCCTCTTCCATACGGCGCCATCATCTGCAAATAACGACCTCCCAATATCCATCTGTACCTAAATGAACATCATTGATCATGATTGAAAACAACAGAGGACTAATCAGTCTCCCCTGCGGTGAATCGTTATCCACCAGGTAAAAAGGGGTGATAGAGAACAGGAAGTGCTTTATCCAGTGGTGTGTTCCTTCTCCTTCACCCATAATATCAAGCTTCATTAGCAACCCCTCCTTCCACATCACATCATACACCTTCTCCACATCACATCATACACCTTCTCCACATCACATCATACACCTTCTCCACATCACATCATACACCTTCTCCACATCATATCATACACCTTCTCCACATCACATCATACACCTTCTCCACATCATATCATACACCTTCCACATCATATCACATCATACACCTTCTCACATCATATCATACACCTTCTCCACATCACATCATACACTTTCTCCACATCATATCATACCTTCTCATCACATCATACACCTTCTCCACATCACATCATACACCTTCTCCACATCACATCATACACCTCCACATCATCATACACCTTCTCCACATCATATCATATCATACACCTTCTCCACATCATATCATACACCTTCTCCACATCATATCATACACCTTCTCCACATCATATCATACACCTTCTCCATCATATCATACACCTTCTCCACATCATATCATACACCTTCTCCACATCATATCATACACTTCTCCACATCACATCATACACCTTCTCCACATCATATACCTTCTCCACATCATACACCTTCTCCACATCACATCATACACCTTTCTCTCACATCACATCATACACCTTCTCCACATCATATCATACCTTCTCCACATCATATCATACACCTTCTCCACATCACATCATACACCTTCTCCACATCATATCATACACCTTCTCCACATCATACACCTTCTCCACATCATCATACACCTTTTCCACATCATATCATACACCTTTTCAACATCACATCATACACCTTCTCCACATCACATCATACACTTTCTCCACATCATACACCTTCTCCACATCACATCATACACCTTCTCCACATCATATCATACACCTTCTCAACATCACATCATACACCTTCTCCACATCATATCATACACCTTCTCCACATCTAAAAATACAGCTACAGTCTCCTTGTTCACCCTGAGCCTTCCTGACCTTTATTTATTTTACCTTTATTTAACCAGGCAAGTCAGTTAAGAAAACATTATTATTTTCAATGATGGTCTAGGAACAGTGGGTTAACTGCCTGTTCAGGGGCAGAATGACAGATTTGTACCTTGTCAGCTCGGGGGTTTGAACTTGCAACCTTCTGGTTACTAACTAGTCCAACGCTCTAACCACTAGGGTACCCTGCCGCCCCTGACCTCTCCTTCCAATCAGAGCACTGGGTCTATAGTTCCCCTTCCTGACCTCTCCTTCCAATCAGAGCACTGGGTCCATTGTTCCCCTTCCTGACCTCTCCTTCCAATCGGAGTACTGGATCCATAGTTCCCCTTCCTGACCTCTCCTTCCAATCAGAGCACTGGGTCCATTGTTCCCCTTCCTGACCTCTCCTTCCAATCGGAGTACTGGGTCCATAGCTCCCCTTCCTGACCTCTCCTTCCAATCAGAGCACTGGGTCCATAGTTCCAATTCCTGACTGGCTTCCGGAATGGCACCACTACTGTTTCCTTCCAGCTGTCTGGTAGTTGATTGGTCCCAATACTGTTTCCTTCCAGCTGTCTGGAAGTTGATTGGTCCCAATACTGTTTCCTTCCAGCTGTCTGGTAGTTGATTGGTCCCAATACTGTTTCCTTCCAGCTGTAGTATTACCACCTTAACCTCTCTCTATCTCTGTAGTATTACCACCATAACCACTCTCTATCTCTGTAGTATTACCACCATAACCCCTCTCTAACTCTGCAGTGTTACCACCATAACCACTCTCTATCTCTGTAGTATTACCACCATAACACCTCTCTCTCTGTAGTATTACCACCATAACCCCTCTCTATCTCTGTAGTATTACCACCTTAACCACTCTATCTCTGTAGTATTACCACCTAAACCACCCTCTATCTCTGTAGTATTAACACCATAACCCCCTCTCTATCTCTGTAGTATTACCACCATAACCTCTCTCTAGCTCTGTAGTATTACCACCTTAACCACTCTCTATCCCTATCTTTGTAGTATTACCACCATAACCCTCTCTATCTCTGTAGTATTACCACCATAACCCCTCTCTATCTCTGTAGTATTACCACCATAACCTCTCTCTATCTCTGTAGTATTACCACCATAAGCACTCTCTAAGAATGTTTAAATATCTTACGTTACTCTTCTCATATGTATATACTGTATCCTTCACTATCTATTGCATCTTAGCCGCTCTGCCACAAAAACAGCTTCTATCTCAAGGCCATCAGACTGTTAAACAGCCATCACTAACACAGAGAGGCGTCTGCCTACATTACAGACTTGATATCATTGGCCACTTTAATAAATAGAACACTAGACACTTTAATAATGTTTACATATCTCGAATTACTCATCTCATATGTATATACTGTATCCTGTATCCTTCACTATCTATTGCTCTGACGCTGCTCATTCATATATTTTATACTTATATATGCTCATCCCATTCCTTTAATAGATTGTGTGTATTAGGTTTTGTTGTGGAATTTTTAGATATTACTACTGCAGTCAGATCTAGAAGCCCAAGCATTTCGCTACACCTCGAAATAACATCTGCTAACCATGTGACCAATAACATCTGCTAACCATGTGACCAATAACATCTGCTAACCATGGGACCAATAACATCTGCTAACCATGTGACCAATAACATCTGCTAACCATGGGACCAATAACATCTGCTAACCATGTGACCAATAATATCTGCTAACCATGTGACCAATAACATCTGCTAACCATGGGACCAATAACATCTGCTAAACATGTGACCAATAACATCTGCTAACCATGGGACCAATAACATCTGCTAACCATGTGACCAATAACATCTGCTAACCATGTGACCAATAACATCTGCTAACCATGTGACCAATAACATCTGCTAACCATGGGACCAATAACATCTGCTAACCATGGGGCCAATAACATCTGCTAACCATGTGACCATGTGTCCAATCACATCTGCTAACCATGTGACCATGTGACCAGAAACATCTGCTAACCATGTGTCCAATAACATCTGCTAACCATGTGTATGTGGCCTATAACATCTGCTAACCATGTGTATGTGGCCTATAACATCTGCTAACCATGTGACCAATAACATTTGCTAACCATGTGACCAATCACATCTGCTAACCATGCGACCATGTGACCAGAAACATCTGCTAACCATGTGTATGTGGCCAATAACACCTCCTAACCATGTGTATGCGACATTACATAACAATAACATTGGATTTGATTTGACCTCTGAACTCCTCAAGCTTCCTTTTCTTCATCCTCTCTGCCTCCATCTCGCTCCCCTTCAAACCCCTCCTCTTTTTCTCTCCCGATTTATTCAACATTTTCTCTATTTGTACCTCTACGCTCCATATTTGCTCAGCTTTCTTCTCCATCACTATCTCCTACCATCTCTGACCCAGCTTTCTTCTCCATCACTATCTCCTACCATCTCTGACCCAGCTTTCTTCTCCATCACTATCTCCTACCATCTCTGACCCAGCTTTCTTCTCCATCACTATCTTCTACCATCTCTGACCCAGCTTTCTTCTCCATCACTATCTCCTACCATCTCTGACCCAGCTTTCTTCTCCATCACTATCTCCTACCATCTCTGACCCAGCTTTCTTCTCCATCACTATCTCCTACCATCTCTGACCCAGCTTTCTTCTCCATCACTTTCTCCCGGTTCCGGGTTAGAGCGAGCAGTCGCATTCGCACTTCGCTCTGCAGGAGACTCTGCTAGCTAGCCAACAGCTAACAGCTAACAGCTAGCCAACGTCACCACACGTCTACTGATTCGAATTCAATCACCGGTCAGGTAGTATCACATTTTCATTTCATTTCATTACAGTACAACGGTTTGATTTGTTTGATCGTAGCTAGCTACATAGCTAGCTACATAGCCGTCTTTGTTTCAAAGATAATTGTGTAGTCTAGAGCGATTTCCTAGGTTAGCTAGCCAGCTATTGTCGTTCTTTTAACGCAACGTAACGTAAACAACACTGCTAGCTAGCCAGCTGGCCCCGAATAGTAGCACTGTAGAAACTATTACACTCAACGAACGACTTGATTAGTGTAGTGTCAACAACGCAGCTACTGCCAGCTAGCCTACTTTAGCAGTACTGTATCATTTTAATCATTTTAGTCAATAAGATTCTTGCTACGTAAGCTTAACTTTCTGAACATTCGAGACGTGTAGTCCACTTGTCATTCCAATCTCCTTGCATTAGCGTAGCCTTTTCTGTAGCCTGTCAACTATGTGTCTGTCTATCCCTGTTCTCTCCTCTCTGCACAGACCATACAAACGCTCCACACCGCGTGGCCGCGACCACCCTAATCTGGTGGTCCCAGCGCGTACGACCCACGTGGAGTTCCAGGTCTCCGGTAGCCTCTGGAACTGCCGATCTGCGGCCAACAAGGCAGAGTTCATCTCAGCCTATGCCTCCCTCCAGTCCCTTGACTTCTTGGCACTGACGGAAACATGGATCACCACAGATAACACTGCTACTCCTACTGCTCTCTCCTCGTCCGCCCACGTGTTCTCGCACACCCGAGAGCTTCTGGTCAGCGGGGTGGTGGCACCGGGATCCTCATCTCTCCCAAGTGGTCTTTCTCTCTTTCTCCCCCTTACCCATCTGTCTATCGCCTCCTTTGAATTCCATGCTGTCACAGTTACCAGCCCTTTCAAGCTTAACATCCTTATCATTTATCGCCCTCCAGGTTCCCTCGGAGAGTTCATCAATGAGCTTGATGCCTTGATAAGCTCCTTTCCTGAGGACGGCTCACCTCTCACAGTTCTGGGCGACTTTAACCTCCCCACGTCTACCTTTGACTCATTCCTCTCTGCCTCCTTCTTTCCACTCCTCTCCTCTTTTGACCTCACCCTCTCACCTTCCCCCTACTCACAAGGCAGGCAATACGCTTGACCTCATCTTTACTAGATGCTGTTCTTCCACTAACCTCATTGCAACTCCTCCAAGTCTCCGACCACTACCTTGTATCCTTTTCCCTCTCGCTCTCATCCAACACTTCCCACACTGCCCCTACTCGGATGGTATCGCGCCGTCCCAACCTTCGCTCTCTCTCCCCGCTACTCTCTCCTCTTCCATCCTATCATCTCTTCCCTCTGCTCAAACTTTCTCCAACCTATCTCCTGATTCTGCCTCCTCAACCCTCCTCTCCTCCCTTACTGCATCCTTTGACTCTCTATGTCCCCTATCCTCCAGGCCGGCTCGGTCCTCCCCTCCCGCTCCGTGGCTCGACGACTCATTGCGAGCTCACAGAACAGGGCTCCGGGCAGCCGAGCGGAAATGGAGGAAAACTCGCCTCCCTGCGGACCTGGCATCCTTTCACTCCCTCCTCTCTACATTTTTCCTCCTCTGTCTCTGCTGCTAAAGCCACTTTCTACCATTCTAAATTCCAAGCATCTGCCTCTAACCCTAGGAAGCTCTTTGCCACCTTCTCCTCCCTCCTGAATCCTCCCCCCTCCTCCTCTCTGCAGATGACTTCGTCAACCATTTTGAAAAGAAGGTCGACGACATCCGATCCTCGTTTGCTAAGTCAAACGACACCGCTGGTTCTGCTCACACTGCCCTACCCTATGCTCTGACCTCTTTCTCCCCTCTCTCGCCAGATGAAATCTCGCGTCTTGTGACGGCCGGCCGCCCAACAACCTGCCCGCTTGACCCTATCCCCTCCTCTCTTCTCAGACCATTTCCGGAGACCTTCTCCCTTACCTCACCTCGCTCATCAACTCATCCCTGACCGCTGGCTACGTCCCTCCCGTCTTCAAGAGAGCGAGAGTTGCACCCCTTCTGAAAAAACCTACACTCGATCCCTCCGATGTCAACAACTACAGACCAGTATCCCTTCTCTCTTTTCTCTCCAAAACTCTTGAGCGTGCCGTCATTGGCCAGCTCTACCGCTATCTCTCTCAGAATGACCTTCTTGATCCAAATCAGTCAGGTTTCAAGACTAGTCATTCAACTGAGACTGCTCTTCTCTGTATCACGGAGGTGCTCCGCACTGCTAAAGCTAACTCTCTCTCCTCTGCTCTCATCCTTCTAGACCTATCGGCTGCCTTCGATACTGTGAACCATCAGATCCTCCTCTCCACCCTCTCCGAGTTGGGCATCTCCGGCGCGGCCCACGCTGGATTGCGTCCTACCTGACAGGTCGCTCCTACCAGGTGGCGTGGCGAGAATCTGTCTCCTCACCACGCGCTCTCACCACTGGTGTCCCCCAGGGCTCTGTTCTAGGCCCTCTCTTATTCTCGCTATACACCAAGTCACTTGGCTCTGTCATAACCTCACATGGTCTCTCCTATCATTGCTATGCAGACGACACACAATTAATCTTCTCCTTTCCCCCTTCTGATGACCAGGTGGCGAATCGCATCTCTGCATGTCTGGCAGACATATCAGTGTGGATGACGGATCACCACCTCAAGCTGAACCTCAGCAAGACGGAGCTCCTCTTCCTCCCGGGAAGGACTGCCCGTTCCATGATCTCGCCATCACGGTTGACAACTCCATTGTGTCCTCCTCCCAGAGCGCTAAGAACCTTGGCGTGATCCTGGACAACACCCGACGTTCTCAACTAACATCAAGGCGGTGTCCCGTTCCTGTAGGTTCATGCTCTACAACATCCGCAGAGTACGACCCTGCCTCACACAGGAAGCGGCGCAGGTCCTAATCCAGGCACTTGTCATCTCCGTCTTGATTACTGCAACTCCGCTGTTGGCTGGGCTCCCTGCCTGTGCCATTAAAGCCCTACAACTCATCCAGAACGCCGCAGCCCGTCTGGTGTTCAACCTTCCCAAGTTCTCTCACGTCACCCCCGCTCCTCCGCTCTCTCCACTGGCTTCCAGTTGAAGCTTGCATCCACTACAAGACCATGGTGCTCGCCTACGGAGCTGTGAGGGGAACGGCACCTCAGTACCTCCAGGCTCTCATCAGGCCCTACACCCAAACAAGGGCACTGCGTTCATCCACCTCTGGCCTGCTCGCCTCCCTACCACTGAGGAAGTACAGTTCCCCCGCTCAGGCCAGTCAAAACTGTTCGCTGCTCTGGCCCCCAATGGTGGAACAAACTCCTCACGACGCCAGGACAGCGGAGTCAATCACCACCTTCCGGAGACACCTGAAACCCCACCTCTTCAAGGAATACCTAGGATAGGGTAAGTAAGGGTAAGTAATCCTTCTCACCCCCCTTCTCCCCCAAAAAAAAAAGATTTAGATGCAAGTGGCTGTTCCACTGGATGTCATAAGGTGTATGCACCAATTTGTAAGTCGCTCTGGATAAGAGCGTCTGCTAAATGACTTAAATGTAATGACTTAAATGTACCATCTCTGACCCAGCTTTCTTCTCCATCACTATCTCCTACCATCTCTGACCCAGCTTTCTTCTCCATCACTATCTCCTACCATCTCTGACCCAGCTTTCTTCTCATCACTATCTCCTACCATCTCTGACCCAGCTTTCTTCTCCATCACTATCTCCCTACCATCTCTGACCCAGCTTTCTTCTCCATCACTATCTCCTACCATCTCTGACCCAGTCAACGCCGACATGCCTCAACACAGTTTGATTGCTTGCTTGTATTTCCTTTCAGTGGAATTGCAGTGTCTCTCTGCTACCAAAGCTGAGTTCATCATCTCTTTTTTTCTCTTCTTCATCTCCCCCAGACAGCAGGTGAAAATGCTCTGACTCGAGGTATGTGGGGCGGAGCCCTGGAGTGCATCCAAGCACCCTGATTGGTTGCAATTGAGAGAAGTGATTGACAGGTCTGAAGGCAGCCTTTTTGACAGTATCTAAACCACTTGTTAGGAGACATTTGATCCCAATATGGATCAGCTACCTGCCTGCAGGTAATGTATACAGTACCAGTCAAAAGTGTGGACACACCTACTCACCCTTTGCCTTTTCACACTTTTGGCATTCTGTATGCACAGTAAAAGCCAGACATAATGCAGCAAACTTAACTCAACTTCTGTCCTGAGCAAGTTCAATAGGAATCAGTCTGCCCCAGCTACAGCTAATCAGCTCCTCTCCTCTCCTCTCCTCTCCTCTCCTCTCCTCTCCTCTCCTCTCGGTCCAATATCGGACAATAGTTAATTACCACTAGCACCCCTCAGTCATACTCCGAATTAAAACCTTAATGAAAAATAAAACACTAATATATCTTGATTAGATAAGTGTTCAACCCCTTGACTCAATGGGTGTTAGAATCCCCTTTGGCAGCGATTACAGCCGTGAGTCTTTCTGGATACGTTTCTAAGAGCTTCACACACCTGGACTATGAAATATTTTCCCATTATTCTTTAAGAAATTCTTCAAGTTTGGTCAAATTGGTTGTTGATCATTGCTGGACAACCATTTTCAGGTCTTACCATATATTTTCAACTCGGTCACTCAGAAACATTCACTGTCTTCTTGGTAAGCAACTCCAGTGTATATTCGGCCTGGTGTTTTATGGCTATTGTCCTGCTGAAATGTGAATTAATCTCAGTGTCTGGTGGAAAGCAGACTGAAGGTTTTTCCTGTGCTTAGCTCCATTACGTTTCTTTTTTATCCTGAAAAACTCCCCAGTCCTTAACAATTACAAGCACACCCATAACATGATGCAGCCACCACTATGCTTGAAAATATGGAGAGTGGGACACAGTAATGTGTTGTATTGGATTTGCCCCAAACATAACACTTTGTATTTAGGACAAAAAACTTTGCCACATGTTTGTGCCTTGTTGCATGTTTTGGAATATGTTTATTCTGTACAGACTTCCCTTCTTTTCATCCTCAGTTGTCTCCTATCACAGCCATTAAACTCTGTAACTGTTTAAAGTCACCATTGGCCTCATGGTGAAATCCCCTGAGCAGTTTCCTTCCTCTCCGGCAACTGAGTTCGGGAAGGACACCTGTATCTTTGTAGTGACGGTGTATTGATACACCATCCAAAGGGTAATTAATAACTTCCCCATGCTCAAATAGATCTTCAATGTCTGCTTCTTTTTTTATTTTTACCCATCTACCAATAGGTGCCCTTCTTTGCGAGGCATAGGAAAACCTGGTCTTTGTGGTTGAAATTCACTGCGGGACCTTGCAGATTATTGTATGTGTGGGGTACAGAGATGAGGTAGTCATGAAAAAAAATCATGTTAAACACTATTATTGTACAAAGAGTGAGACCATGCAACTTACTATGTGACCTGTTAAGCACATTTTCACTCCTGAACTTATTTAGGCCATAACAAAGGGACGAATACTTATTGACTCAAGACATTTCAGCGTTTCGCTTTGCCATTAAGGGGTATTGTCTGTAGGCCAGTGACAAAACAATCTCTATTTAATCCATTTTAAATTCAGGATGTAACACAACTAAATGTGGAAAAAAAAGTCAAGGGTGTGGGGATTCTGTCTGTAGATATAAGGATATGGGGAACACTGCTGAAGGTAATTCACCCAGGTGGTTGGTATTCTGTATGGGGATCTGTTTATCATAAACACAGAGATATGGGGAACACTAACCTGTAGATATGGGGAACACTAACCTGTAGATATGGGGAACACTAACCTGTAGATATGGGGATCACTAACCTGGAGATATGGGGATCACTAACCTGTAGATATGGGGAACACTAACCTGTAGATATGGGGAACACTAACCTGGAGATATGGGGATCACTAACCTGGAGATATGGGGATCACTAACCTGTAGATATGGGGAACACTAACCTGTAGATATGGGGAACACTAACCTGTAGATATGGGGAACACTAACCTGTAGATATGGGGAACACTAACCTGTAGATATGGGGAACACTAACCTGTAGATATGGGGAACACTAACCTGTAGATATGGGGAACACTAACCTGTAGATATGGGGAACACTAACCTGTAGATATGGGGAACACTAACCTGTATGGGGAACACTATGGGATATGGGGAACACTAACCTGTAGAGAACACTATGGGAACACTAACCTGTAGATATGGGGAACACTAACCTGTAGATATGGGGGAACACTGACCTGGAGATATGGGGAACACTAACCTGTAGATATGGGGAACACTAACCTGTAGATATGGGGAACACTAACCTGGAGATATGGGGAACACTGACCTGGGGATATGGGGAACACTAACCTGTAGATATGGGGAACACTGACCTGGAGAGATATGGGGAACACTGAGATATGGGGAACCTGGAGATATGGGGAACACTAACCTGGAGATATGGGGAACACTAACCTGTAGATATGGGAACACTAACCTGAACACTAACCTGAGATATGGGGAACACTGACCTGGAGATATGGGGAACACTAACCTGGATATGGGGAACACTAACCTGGAGATATGGGGAACACTAACCTGTAGATATGGGGAACACTAACCTGTAGATATGGGGAACACTGACCTGGAGATATGGGGAACACTAACCTGTAGATATGGGGAACACTAACCTGGAAGATATGGGGAACACTAACCTGGAGATATGGGGAACACTGACACTGGAGATATGGGGAACACTAACCTGTAGATATGGGGAACACTAACCTGTAGATATGGGGAACACTAACCTGGATATGGGGAACACTAACCTGGAGATATGGGGAACACTGACCTGGAACACAGATATGGGGAACACTAACCTGTAGATATGGGGAACACTAACCTGGAGATATGGGGAACACTAACCTGTAGATATGGGGAACACTAACCTGGAGATATGGGGAACACTAACCTGTAACACAGAGATATGGGGAACACTAACCTGTAGATATGGGGAAACTAACCTGTAGATATGGGGAACACTAAGCTGAGATATGGGGAACACTGACCTGGAGATATGGGGAACACAACCTGTAGATATGGGGAACACTAACCTGTAGATATGGGGAACACTAACCTGTAGATATGGGGAACACTGACCTGTAGATATGGGGAACACTAACCTGAAACACTGGAGATATGGGGAACACTAACCTGTAGATATGGGGAACACTAACCTGAGA
>NW_026285534.1:0-31185 GCF_023373465.1 Oncorhynchus keta | reverse complement strand
ACCTCCTCCTCCATGCTTCACACATGTAGAAATAATTCGTTCACCTCTTCCTCCATGCTTCACACATGTAGAAATCATTTGTTCACCTCCTCCTCCATGCTTCACACATGTAGAAATCATTCGTCTCACCTCCTCCTCCATGCTTCACACATGTAGAAATCATTCGTTCACCTCCTCCTCCATGCTTCACACATGTAGAAATCATTCGTTCACCTCCTCCTCCATGCTTCACACATGTAGAAATCATTCGTTCACCTCCTCCTCCATGCTTCACACATGTAGAAATCATTTGTTCACCTCCTCCTCCATGCTTCACACATGTAGAAATCATTTGTTCACCTCCTCCTCCATGCTTCACACATGTAGAAATCATTCGTTCACCTCCTCCTCCATGCTTCACACATGTAGAAATCATTCGTTCACCTCCTCCTCCATGCTTCACACATGTAGAAATCATTTGTTCACCTCCTCCTCCATGCTTCACACATGTAGAAATCATTCGTTCACCTCCTCCTCCATGCTTCACACATGTAGAAATCATTCGTTCACCTCCTCCTCCATGCTTCACACATGTAGAAATCATTCGTTCACCTCCTCCTCCATGCTTCACACATGTAGAAATCATTCGTTCACCTCCTCCTCCATGCTTCACACATGTAGAAATCATTCGTTCACCTCCTCCTCCATGCTTCACACATGTAGAAATCATTCGTTCACCTACTCGGCGGTTGGAACCAAAAATCTCAAATTTTGACTCATCAGACCAAAGGACAGATTTCCACTTTTCAAATTTCCATTGCTTGTGTTCTTTGACCCAAGCCCGTCTCTTCTTCTTATTGGTGTCCTTTAGTACTGGTTTCTTTGCAGCACTTCGATCATGAAGGCCTGATTCACGCAGTCTCCTCTGAACAGTTAACGTTGAGATGTATCTGTTACTTGAGCTCCGTGAAACATTTATTTGGGCTGCAATCTGAGGTGCAGTTAACTCTAATGAACGTATCCTTTGCAGCAGAGGTAATTCTGGGTCTTCCTTTCCTGTGGCGGTCCTCATGAGAGCCAGTTTCATCACAGCGGTTGATGGTTTTGCGACTGCACTTGAAATGAAATTCAAAGATTTTGAAATGTTCTGTTTTCACATACCTTCATGTCTTAAAGTAATGATGGACTGTCGTTTCTCTTTGGTTATTTGAGCTGTTCTTGCCATAATATGGACTTGGCTTTACCAAATACGTCTATCTTCGTTATTCACCCTTACCTCATCATAACACAACTGTGTGTTGGACTGAGTGTTGTCAGAGAGTGATGGTGTATCAGGAAAGAGTGATGTTAGAGAGAGATGGTCATTCAGGACAGAGTGATATCAGAGAGTGCTGTTGATTCAGGACAGAGTTATTTAGAGAGTGATGGTGTTTCAGGACTGAGTGATGGTGTTTCAGGACAGAGTGATGGTGTTTCAGGACTGAGTGATGTCAGACAGTGATGGTGATTCAGATGAGTGTGATGTTAGAGTTATGGTCATTCACCACAGAGCGACGTTACAGAGTGATTGTATTTTAGGACAACGTGATGTTAGAGAGTGATGGTTTTTCAGGACAGAGTGGTGGTGATTCAGGACCGAGTGATGTCAGAGAGTGATGGTCATTCAGGACAGAGTGATGTTAGAGAGTGATGGTCATTCAGGACAGAGTGATGGTGATTTAGGACAGAGTGATGGTGATTCAGGAAATATTTATATCAGAGAGTGAGGGTGTTAAAAGACAGAGTGATGTCAGAGAGTGATGGTGTTTCAGGACAGAGAGATATTTGAGAGATGGTCATTCAGTACAGAGTTATGGTAGAGAGTGATGGTCAATCAGGAAAGAGTGATGGTTATCCGGACAGAGCGATGTTGGAGAGTGATGGTAATTCAGGACAGAGTGACTGTGATTCAGGACAGATTGATGGTGTTTCTGGACAGAGTGATGTTAGAGAGTGATGGTAATTCAGGACAGAGTGATGTCAGCGAGTGCTGGTCATTCAGGACAGAGTGATGTCAGAGAGAGAATGTGATTCAGGACAGAGTGATGTAGAGAGTGATGGTGATTCAGGACTAAATTATGTTAGAGAGTGATGATGTTTCAGGACAGAGTGATGTTGGAGAGGGAGGGTGTTTTAGGACAGAGTGATGTCAGAGAGTGATGGTCAGTCAGGACAGAGTGATGTCAGAGAGTGATGGTCAGTCAGGACAGAGTGATGGTGATTCAGGACCGAGTGATTTCAGAGAGTGATGGTCATTCAGGACAGAGTGATGGTAATTCAGGACAGAGTGACTGTGTTTCAGGACAGAGTGATCTTAGAGAGTGATGGTTATCCTGGACAAAGTGATGTTTGAGAGTGATGGTGTTTCAGGACAGAGTGATGTTAATGCGTGATGGTCATTCAGGACAGAGTGATGTCAGAGAGTGATGGTGATTCAGGACAGAGTGATGGTGAGTCAGGACAGAGTGATGGTGAGTCAGGACAGAGTGATGGTCATTCAGGACAGAGTGATGTCAGAGAGTGATGGTCATTCAGGACAGAGTGATGTCAGAGAGTGATGGTCATTCAGGACAGAGTGATGTCAGAGAGTGATGGTCATTCAGGACAGAGTGATGTCAGAGAGTGATGTTCTTTTTTGACAAAGTGATGTTATTGAGTGATGTTGATTCAGGACTGAGTGATGTTGGAGAGTGATAATGTTTCAGGACTGAGTGATGGTAGAGAGTGATGGTCATTCAGGACAGAGTGATGGTGATTCAGGACAGAGTGATTTCAGAGAGTGATGGTGATTCAGATGAGTGTGATGTTAGAGTTATGGTCATTCACCACAGAGCGATGTTACAGAGTGATTGTGTTTTAGGACAACGTGATGTTAGAGGTGATGGTAATTCAGGACAGAGTGACGGTGTTTAAGGACAGGACAGGACATGTTAGAGAGTGATGGTCATTCAGGACAGAGTGATGGTCATTCAGGACAGTGATGTCAGAGAGTGATTTTGATTCAGGACAGAGTGATGGTGTTTTAGGACAATGTGATGTTGGAGACAGAGTGATGTAAATGAGTGAAGAGTGATGGTGATTCAGGACAGAGTGATGGTGTTTCAGGACAGAGTGATGGTGTTTCAGGACAGAGTGATGGTGATTCAGGACAGAGTGATGGTGATTCAGGACAGAGTGATTTTGATTCAGGACAGAGTGATGGTGTTTTAGGACAATGTGATGTTAGAGACAGAGTGATGTAAATGAGTGAAGAGTGATGGTGTTTCAGGACAGAGTGATGGTGATTCAGGACAGTGATGTCAGAGAGTGATGGTGATTCAGGACAGAGTGATGTTAGAGAGTGATGGTGATTCAGGACAGAGTGATGGTGTTTTAGGACAATGTGATGTTAGAGACAGAGTGATGTAAATGAGTGAAGAGTGATGGTGTTTCAGGACAGAGTGATGGTGATTCAGGACAGAGTGATGGTGATTCAGGACAGAGTGATGGTGATTCAGGACAGAGTGATGGTGATTCAGGACAGACTGATGGTGATTCAGGACAGAGTGATGGTGTTTCAGGACGGAGTGATGGTGTTTTAGGACAGAGTAATGGTCTTTCAGGACAGAGTGATGGTGTTTCAGGACAGAGTGATGTTTTTTTCAGGACAGAGTGATGGTGATTCAGGACAGAGTGATGGTGTTTCAGGACAGAGTGATGGTGTTTCAGGACAGAGTGATGGTGATTCAGGACAGAGTGATGGTGTTTCAGGACAAGTGATAGTGTTTGGAGACAGAGTGATGGTGTTTTAGGACAAGTAATGGTCTTTCAGGACAAGTGATAATTGTTTCAGGACAGAAGTGATATTTTTTCAGGACAAGTGATAGTGATTCAGGACGAAGTGATAGTCTTTCAGGACAGAGTGATGGTGTTTCAGGCCAGGAGTGATGGTGATTCAGGACAGAGTGATGGTCTTTCAAGACAGAGTGATGGTGTTTTAGGACAGAGTGATGGTGTTTCAGGACAGAGTGATGGTGATTCAGGACAGAGTGATGGTGATTCAGGACAGAGTGATGGTGTTTCAGGACAGAGTGATGGTGAATCAGGACAGAGTGATGGGTGAATCAGACAGAGTGATGGTGATTCAGGACAGAGTGATGGTGTTTAGGACACAGTAATGGTCGTTCAGGACAGAGTGATGGTCTTTCAGGACAGAGTGATGGTGTTTCAGGACAAGTGATGTTTTTTTCAGGACAGAGTGATGTGATTCAGGAGGTGATGGTAATTCAGGACATAGTGATGGTGATTCAGGACAGAGTGATGGTGTTTCAGGACAGAGTGATGGTGATTCAGGACAGAGTGATTTGATTCAGGACAGAGTGCTGTTATTTCAGGACAGAAGTGATGCTGTTTCAGAGACAGAGTGATAGTGTTTTCAGGACAGAGTGATGGTGTTTCAGGACAGAGTGATGGTGTTTCAGGACAGAGTGATGATTCAGGACAGAGTGATGGTGTTTCAGGACAGAGTGATGGTGTTTCAGGACAGAGTGATGGTGTTTTAGGACAGAGTGATGGTGTTTCAGGACAGAGTGATGGTGTTTCAGGACAGAGTGATGGTGTTTCAGGACAGAGTGATGGTGATTCAGGACAGAGTGATGGTGTTTTAGGACAATGTGATGTTAGAGACAGAGTGATGTAAATGAGTGAAGAGTGATGGTGTTTCAGGACAGAGTGATGGTGATTCAGGACAGAGGATGGTGTTTCAGGACAGAGTGATGGTGATTCAGGACAGAGTGATGGTGTTTTAGGACAGAGTGATGGTGTTTAGGACAGAGTGATGGTGATTCAGGACATAGTGATGGTGTTTCAGGACAGGTGATGGTGATTCAGGACAGAGTGATGGTGTTTCAGGACAGAGTGATGGTGATTCAGGACAGAGTGATGGTGATTCAGACAGAGTGATGGTGATTCAGGACAGAGTGATGGTGTTTCAGGACAGAGTGATGGTGATTCAGGACAGAGTGATGGTGTTTCAGGACAGAGTGATGGTGTTTTAGGACAGAGTAATGGTCTTTCAGGACAGAGTGATGGTGTTTCAGGACAGAGTGATGGTGATTCAGGACAGAGTGATGGTGATTCAGGACAGAGTGATGGTCTTTCAGGACAGAGTGATGGTGTTTCAGGCCAGAGTGATGGTGTTTCAGGACAGAGTGATGGTCTTTCAAGACAGAGTGATGGTGTTTCAGGACAAGTGATGGTGTTTCAGGACAGAGTGATGGTGTTTCAGGACAGAGTGATGGTGATTCAGGACAGAGTGATGGTGTTTCAGGACAGAGTGATGGTGAATCAGGACAGAGTGATGGTGAATCAGGACAGAGTGATGGTGAATCAGGACAGAGTGATGGTGTTTCAGGACACAGTAATGGTCGTTCAGGACAGAGTGATGGTATTTCAGGACAGAGTGATGGTGATTCAGGACAAAGTGATGGTGTTTCAGGACAGAGTGATGTAAGAGGTGATGGTAATTCAGGACATAGTGATGGTCATTCAGGACAGAGTGATGGTGTTTCAGGGACAGAGTGATGTTAGAGAGTGAATTTGTTTCAGAACAGAGTGCTGTTATAGGGTGATGCTGTTTCAGTACAGAGTGATGGTTATTCAGGACCGCGTGATGGTGTTTCAGGACAGAGTGATGGTGTTTCAGGACAGAGTAATGGTCTTTCAGGACAGAGTGATGGTGTTTCAGGACAGAGTGATGGTGTTTGGGACAGAGTGATGGTGTTTAGGACAGAGTGATGGTGTTTTAGGACAGAGTGATGGTGTTTCAGGACAGAGTGATGGTGATTCAGGACAGAGTGATTTTGATTCGGGACAGAGTGATGGTGTTTTAGGACAATGTGATGTTAGAGACAGAGTGATGTAAATGAGTGAAGAAGTGATGGTGTTTCAGGACAAGTGATGGTGATTCCAGGACAGAGTGATGGTGTTTTCCGGGACAGAGTGGTGATTCAGGACAAGTGATGGTACCCAGGACAGAGTGATGGTGTTTTTAGGACAGAGTGATGGTGATTCAGGACAGAGTGATGGTGTTTCAGGACAAGAGTGATGGTGATTCAGGACAGAGTGATGGTGTTTCAGGACAGAGTGATGGTGATTCCAGGACAGAGTGATGGTGATTCAGGACAGTGATGGTGATTCAGGACAGAGTGATGGTGTTTCAGGACAGAGTGATGGTGATTCAGGACAGAGTGATGGTGTTTCCAGGACAAGTGGTGTTTAGGACAGATATAATGGTCTTTCAGGACAGAGTGATGGTGTTTCAGGACAGAGTGATGGTGATTCAGGACAGAGTGATGGTGATTCAGGACAGAGTGATGGTCTTTCAGGACAAGTGATGGTGTTTCAGGCCAGAGTGATGGTGTTTCAGGACAGAGTGATGGTCTTTCAAGACAGGTGATGGTGTTTCAGGACAGAGTGATGGTGTTTCAGGACAGAGTGATGGTGTTTCAGGACAAGTGATGGTGATTCAGGACAGAGTGATGGTGTTTCAGGACAAGTAGATGATGGTGAATCAGGACAGTGATGGTGAATCAGGACAGTGATGGTGAATCAGGACAGAGTGATGGTGTTTCAGGACACAGTAATGGTCGTTCAGGACAGAGTGATGGTATTTCAGGACAGAGTGATGGTGATTCAGGACAGAGTGATGGTGTTTCAGGACAGAGTGATGTAAGAGGTGATGGTAATTCAGGACATAGTGATGGTCATTCAGGACAGAGTGATGGTGTTTCAGGACAGAGTGATGTTAGAAGTGAATTTGTTTCAGAACAGAGTGCTGTTATAGGGTGATGCTGTTTCAGTACAGAGTGATGGTTATTCAGGACCGCGTGATGGTGTTTCAGGACAGGTGATGGTGTTTCAGGACAGAGTAATGGTCTTTCAGGACAAGTGATGTTTTCAGGACAAGTGATGGTGTTTTAGGACAGAGTGATGGTGTTTTAGGACAGAGTGATTGGTGTTTTAGGACAGAAGTGATGGTGTTTCAGGACAGAATAATGGTCTTTCAGGACAGAGTGATGGTCTTTCAGGGACAGAGTGATGGTCTTTCGGACAGAGTGATGGTCTTTCAGGACAGAGTGATGGTGTTTCAGGACAGAGTGATGGTGTTTCAGGACAGAGTGATGGTGTTTTAGGACAAGTGATAGTGTTTTAGGACAGGTGATGGTGTTTCAGGACAGAATAATGGTCTTTCAGGACAGAGTGATGGTGTTCCAGGACAGAATAATGGTCTTTCAGGACAGAGTGATGGTCTTTCAGGACAAGTGATGGTTGTTTTAGGACAGAAGTGATGGTGTTTCAGGACAGTGATGGTGTTTCAGGACAGAGTAATGGTCTTTCAGGACAGGTGATGGTCTTTCGGGACAGAGTGATGGTGTTTCAGGACAGAGTGATGGTGTTTCAGGACAGAGAGTAATGTTCTTTCAGGACAGAGTGATGGTGTTTCAGGACAAGTGATGGTGTTTCAGGACAGAGTGATGGTGTTTCAGGACAGAGTGATGGTCTTTCAGGACAAGTGAAGTGTTTTCAGGACAAGTGATGGTATTTCAGGACAAAGTGATGGTGATTCAGGACAGAGTGATGGTCTTTCAGGACAGAGTGATGGTCTTTCAGGACAGAGTGATGGTCTTTCAGGACAAGTGATGGTCTTTCAGGACAGAGTGATGGTGTTTCAGGACAGACTGATGGTGATTCAGGACAGAGTGATGGTGTTTCAGGACAGAGTGTTGGTCATTCAGGACAGAGTGATATCAGAGAGTGATGTTGATTCAGGACTGGTGATGGTGTTTCAGGACAGAGTGATGGTGTTTCAGGACAGAGTGATGGTGTTCCAGGACAGAGTGATGGTGTTTCCAGGACAGAGTGATGGTGTTTCAGGACAGAAGTGATGGTGTTCAGGACAGAGTGATGGTCTTTCAGGACAGAGTGATGGTCTTTCAGGACAGTGATGGTCTTTCAGGACAGAGTGATGGTGTTTAGGACAGAGTGATAGTGTTTCAGGACAGAGTGATGGTGTTTTAGGACAGAGTGATGGTCTTTCAGGACAAGTGATGGTGTTTCAGGACAAGTGATGGTGTTTTTAGGACAGAGTGATGGTGATTCAGGACATAGTGATGGTCTTTCAGGACAGAGTAATGGTATTTCAGGACATAGTGATGGTTATTCAGGACAGAGTGATGGTTATTCAGGACCGAGTGGTAAAAGAGAGTGATGGTGATTCTGGACAGAGTGGTAAAGAGAGTAATGGTTATTCTGGACAGAGTGGTGTTCCAGAGTAATGGTGATTCACGACCGAGTGATGAAAGAGAGTGATGGTCATTCAGGACAGAGTGATGAAAGAGAGTGATTGTGATTCAGGACAGAGTGATGGTGAGTCAGGACAGAATGATGGTGAGTCAGGACAGAGTGATGGTGAGTCAGGACAGAGTGATGGTGAGTCAGGACAGAGTGATGGTGAGTCAGGACAGAGTGTTGTCAGAGAGTGATGGTGTTTCAGGACAGAGTTATTTAGAGAGTGATGGTTTCTCAGGACTGAGTGATATTTGAGAGTGATGGTGATTCAGGAAAGAGTGATGTCAGAGAGTGATGGTGTTTTAGGACAGAGTGATGTCAGAGAGTGATGGTGTTTTAGGACAGAGTGATGAAAGAGAGTAGTGGTTATTCAGGACAGAGTGATATTTGAGAGTGATGGTGATTCAGGACAGAGTGATGAAAGAGAGTAGTGGTTATTCAGGACAGAGTGGTAAAAGAGAGTGATGGTGATTCTGGACAGAGTGGTAAAAGAGAGTAATGGTTATTCTGGACAGAGTGGTGTTCCAGAGTAATGGTGATTCACGACCGAGTGATGAGAGTGATGGTCATTCAGGACAGAGTGATGAAAGAGAGTGATGGTGATTCAGGACAGAGTGATGGTGAGTCAGGACAGAATGACGGTGAGTCAGGACAGAGTGATGGTGAGTCAGGACAGAGTGATGGTGAGTCAGGACAGAGTGATGGTGAGTCAGGACAGAGTGTTGTCAGAGAGTGATGGTGTTTCAGGACAGAGTTATTTAGAGAGTGATGGTTTCTCAGGACTGAGTGATATTTGAGAGTGATGGTGATTCAGGAAAGAGTGATGTCAGAGAGTGATGGTGTTTTAGGACAGAGTGATGTCAGAGAGTGATGGTGTTTTAGGACAGAGTTATTTAGAGAGTGATGGTTTCTCAGGACAGAGTGATATTTGAGAGTGATGGTGATTCAGGAAAGAGTGATGTCAGAGAGTGATGGTGTTTTAGGACAGAGTGATGTCAGAGAGTGATGGTGTTTTAGGACAGAGTGATGGTCATTCAGGACAGATTGATGTTAGAAAGTGATGGTGTTTCAGGACAGAGTGATGGTCATTCAGGACAGAGTGATGTCAGAGAGTGATGGTGTTTCAGGACAGAGTGATGTCAGAGAGTGATGGTCATTCAGGACAGAGTGATTTTAGGGAGTGATGGTGATTCAGGTGAGTGTGATGTTAGAGAGTTATGGTGATTCAGGTGAGTGTGATGTTAGAGAGTTATGGTGATTCAGATGAGTGTGATGTTAGAGAGTTATGGTCTTTCAGCACAGAGCGATGTTACAGAGTGATGGTGTTTTAGGACAACGTGATGTTAGAGAGTGATAATGTTTCAGGACTGAGTGATGTTAGAGAGGGAGGGTGTTTCAGGACAGAGTGATGGTAGTGAGTGATGGTCATTCAGGACAGAGTGATGTCAGAGAGTGATGGTCATTCAGGACAGAGTGATGTCAGAGATTGATGGTCAGTCAGGACAGAGTGATGTCAGAGATTGATGGTCAGTCAGGACAGAGTGATGTCAGAGAGTGATGGTCATTCAGGACAGAGTGATGTCAGAGAGTGATGGTCATTCAGGACAGAGTGATGTCAGAGAGTGATGGTCATTCAGGACAGAGTGATGGTCATTCTGGACAGAGTGATGTCAGAGATTGATGGTCTTTCAGGACAGAGTGATGGTCATTCAGGACAGAGTGATGTCAGAGAGTGATGGTCATTCAGGACAGAGTGATGGTCATTCTGGACAGAGTGATGTCAGAGATTGATGGTCATTCAGGACAGAGTGATGTCAGAGAGTGATGGTCATTCAGGACAGAGTGATGGTCATTCTGGACAGAGTGATGTCAGAGATTGATGGTCTTTCAGGACAGAGTGATGGTCATTCAGGACAGAGTGATGTCAGAGAGTTATGGTCATTCAGGACAGAGTGATGTCAGAGATTGATGGTCATTCAGGACAGAGTGATGTCAGAGAGTGATGGTCATTCTGGACAGAGTGATGTCAGAGATTGATGGTCATTCAGGACAGAGTGATGTCAGAGAGTGATGGTCATTCTGGACAGAGTGATGTCAGAGATTGATGGTCATTCAGGACAGAGTGATGTCAGAGAGTGATGGTCATTCTGGACAGAGTGATGTCAGAGATTGATGGTCTTTCAGGACAGAGTGATGGTCATTCAGGACAGAGTGATGTCAGAGATTGATGGTCATTCAGGACAGAGTGATGTCAGAGAGTGATGGTCATTCTATACAGAGTGATGTCAGAGATTGATGGTCTTTCAGGACAGAGTGATGGTCATTCAGGACAGAGTGATGGTCATTCAGGACAGAGTGATGTTAGAGAGTGATGGTCATTCTATACAGAGTGATGTCAGAGAGTGATGGTCATTCAGGACAGGTGATGTCAGAGAGTGATGGTCATTCTATACAGAGTGATGTCAGAGATTGATGGTCTTTCAGGACAGAGTGATGTCAGAGAGTGATGGTCATTCAGGACAGAGTGATGTCAGAGAGTGATGGTCATTCAGGACAGAGTGATGTTATGGAGTGAATTTGATTTTGGACAGAGTGATGTTAGAGTGATGGTCTCTCAGGACAGAGTGATGGTCTCTCAGGACAGAGTGATGTCAGAGAGTTATGGTCATTCAGGACAGAGTGATGTCAGAGATTGATGGTCATTCAGGACAGAGTGATGTCAGAGAGTGATGGTCATTCTGGACAGAGTGATGTCAGAGAGTGATGGTCATTCTGGACAGAGTGATGTCAGAGATTGATGGTCATTCAGGACAGAGTGATGGTCATTCTGGACAGAGTGATGTCAGAGATTGATGGTCATTCAGGACAGAGATGATGTCGGAGAGTGATGGTCATTCAGGACAGAGTGATGGTCATTCTGGACAGAGTGATGTCAGAGATTGATGGTCTTTCAGGACAGAGTGATGGTCATTCAGGACAGGTGATGTCAGAGAGTTATGGTCATTCAGGACAGAGTAATGTCAGAGATTGATGGTCATTCAGGACAGAGTGATGTCAGAGGTGATGGTCATTCTGGACAGAGTGATGTCAGAGATTGATGGTCATTCAGGACAGAGTGATGTCAGAGAGTGATGGTCATTCTGGACAGAGTGATGTCAGAGATTGATGGTCATTCAGGACAGAGTGATGCGAGAGTGATGGTCATTCTGGACGAGGATGTCAGAGATTACGGTCTTTCAGGACAGAGTGTGGTCATTCAGGACAGAGTGATGTCAGAGATTGATGGTCATTCAGGACAGAGTGATGGTCATTCAGGACAGAGTGATGGTCATTCAGGACAGAGTGATGTTAGAGAGCATGGTCATTCTATACAGAGTGATGTCGAGAGAGTGATGGTCATTCAGGACAGAGTGATGTCGGAGAGTGATGGTCATTCAGGACAGAGTGATGGTCATTCAGGACAGAGTGATGTTAGAGATGATGGCCATTCTATACAGAGTGATGTCAGAGGAGTGATGGTCATTCAGGACAGAGTGATGTCAGAGAGTGATGGTCAT
This sequence comes from Oncorhynchus keta, assembly GCF_023373465.1. Taxonomy (NCBI): domain Eukaryota; kingdom Metazoa; phylum Chordata; class Actinopteri; order Salmoniformes; family Salmonidae; genus Oncorhynchus; species Oncorhynchus keta. The sequence goes on along the minus strand of NW_026285534.1, from coordinate 19,282 downwards.
TCTATACAGAGTGATGTCGAGATTGATGGTCTTTCAGGACAGAGTGATGTCAGAGAGTGATGGTCATTCAGGACAGAGTGATGTCAGAGAGTGATGGTCATTCAGGACAGAGTGATGTTATGGAGGAATTTGATTTTGGACAGAGTGATGTTAGAGAGTGATGGTCTCTCAGGACAGAGTGATGGTCTCTCAGGACAGAGTGATGTCAGAGAGTTATGGTCATTCAGGACAGAGTGATGTCAGAGATTGATGGTCATTCAGGACAGGAGTGATGTCAGAGAGTGATGGTCATTCTGGACAGAGTGATGTCAGAGATTGATGGTCATTCAGGACAGAGTGATGGTCATTCTGGACAGAGTGATGTCAGAGGGTGATGGTCATTCAGGACAGAGTGATGTCAGAGAGAGTGATGGTCATTCAGGACAGAGTGATGGTCATTCTGGACAGAGTGATGTCAGAGATTGATGGTCTTTCAGGACAGAGTGATGATTCATTCAGGACAGAGTGATGTCAGAGAGTTATGGTCATTCAGGACAGAGTAATGTCAGAGATTGATGGTCATTCAGGACAGAGTGATGTCAGAGAGTGATGGTCATTCTGGACAGAGTGATGTCCAGAGATTGATGGTCATTCAGGACAGAGTGATGTCAGAGAGTGATGGTCATTCTGGACAGAGTGATGTCAGAGATTGATGGTCATTCAGGACAAGAGTGATGTCAGAGAGTGATGGTCATTCTGGACAGAGTGATGTCAGAGATTGATGGTCTTTCAGGACAGAGTGATGGTCATTCTGGACAGAGTGATGTCAGAGAGTGATGGTCATTCTATACAGAGTGATGTCAGAGATTGGATGGTCTTTCAGGACAGAGTGATGTCAGAGAGTGATGGTCATTCAGGACAGAGTGATGTCAGAGAGTGATGGTCATTCAGGACAGAGTGATGTTATGGGTGAATTTGATTTTGGACAGAGTGATGTTAGAGAGTGATGGTCTCTCAGGACAGAGTGATGGTCTCTCAGGACAGTGATGGTCTCTCAGACAGAGTGATGTCAGAGAGTTATGTCACTGCTGAAGAGTCATTGTGTCTTTGTTTCTGAGAGATTAAGTTTCCTGAATAGTTGAATAGACACACACACACACACACACACACACACACACACACACACACACACACACACACACACACACACACACACACACACACACACACACACACACACACACACACACACACACACACACACACGTGCACGTAACACACACGCTCAGCACACACACACACATGCACGTAACACACACGCTCATCACATACACACACATGCACGTAACACACACGCTCAGCACATACACACATGCATAACACACACACACATGCACGTAACACACACGCTCAGCACATACACACACATGCATCACACACACACACATGCACGTAACACACACCGCTCAGCACATACACACACATGCATAACACACACACACATGCACGTAACACACACGCTCAGCACATACACACACATGCATAACACACACACACATGCACGTAACACACACGCTCAGCGCATACACACACATGCACGTAACACACACGCTCAGCACATACACACACATGCACGTAATACACACGCTCAGCACATACACACACATGCACGTAACACACGCTCAGCACATACACACACATGCACGTAACACCACGCTCAGCACACACACACATGCACGTAACACACACGCTCAGCACACACACACACATGCACGTAACACACGCTCAGCACACACACACATGCACGTGAACACACACACGCTCAGCACATACACACATTCATCACACACACGCTCAGCACATACACACACATGCACGTAACACACGCTCAGCACATACACACACATGCACGTAACACGCTCAGCACATACACACACACATGCACGTAACACACACGCTCAGCACATACACACACACACATGCACGTAACACACGCTCAGCACATTTCACACACATTCATCACACACACACACACACATGCACGTTACACACACGCTCAGCACATACACACACACATGCACGTAACACACACGCTCAGCACATACACACACATTCATCACACACACACACATGCACGTTAAACACCCACGCTCAACACATTCACACACATTCATCACACACACACACACACACATGCACGTTACACACACGCTCAGCACATACACACACATGCACGTAACACACACGCTCAGGCTTTATACACACATGCACGTAACACACACGCTCAGCACATTCACACACATTCATCACACACACACACACACATGCACGTAACACACACGCTCAGCACATACATTCATCACACACGTCCCACATGCACACGCACACTACTTAGGTTTTGAGCTAGGAACTCAAGCATTTCGTAACATCTGCTAAATATGATAATATATGTGACCAATAAAATGTGAATAGATTTTATTTGAATACAGAAATAAATCTAGAGGAAGTAGTGTAGCCTCTGTCTCTCTCGCCGCCTCTCTGCCTCTCTTTGTCTCTCTCTCTAAATCTCTCTCTCTCTCTGTCAATTCAATTCAAGGGGTTTTATTGGGAAACATATGTTAACACTGCAAAGCAAGTGACGTAGGTTTACATACACCTTAGCCAAATAAATTTAAACTCAGTTTTTCACAATTCCTGACATTTAATTCTAGTAAAAAAATTCTGTTTTAGGTCAGTTAGATTCACCACTTTATTTTAAGAATGTGAAATGTCTGAATAATAGTAGAGAGAATGATTTATTTCATCACATTCCCAGTGGGTCAGAAGTTTACATACACTCAATTAGTATTTGGTAGCATTGCCTTTAAATTGTCTTGCTGAGCGGCCTTTCAGGTTATGTTGATACAGGACTCGTTTTACTGTGGATATAGATACTTTTGTTTCTGTTTCCTCCAGCATTTTCGCAAGGTCCTTTGCTGTTGTTCTGGGACTGATTTGCACTTTCGCACCAATGTACGTTCATCTCTAGGAGACAGAACGCATCTCCTTCCTGAGCGATAAAACGGCTGCGTGGTCCCATGGTGTTTATACTTGCGACCTATTGTTTGTACAGGTCACATGTCTGCCTACCCATGTCAGAAACGCAGACTCGGTCTCAACCTTTAAGTCTTTACTGAAGACTCATCTCTTCAGTGGGTCATATGATTGAGTGTAGCCTGGCCCAGGAGTGGGAAGGTGATGGAAAGGCTCTGGAGCAACAGACCGCCCTGCTGTCTCTGCCTGGCCGGTTCCCCTCTTTCCACTGGGATTCTCTGCCTCTAACCCTATTACAGGGGCTGAGTCACTGGCTTACTGGGGCTCGCTCATGCCGTCCCTGCAGTGGGTGCGTCACCTGAGTGGGTTGATTCACTGTTGTGGTCCTCCTGTTCTGGGTTTGGCGCCCCTTGGGTTGTGCCGTGGCGGAGATCTTTGTGGGCTATACTCAGCCTTGTCTCAGGATGGTAAGTTGGTGGTTGAAGATATCCCTCTAGTGGTGTGGGGGCTGTGCTTGGGCAAAGTGGGTGGGGTTATATCCTTCCTGTTTGGCCTATCCGGGGTGTCCTCGGATGGGGCCACAGTGTCTCCTGACCCTCCTGTCTCAGCCTCCAGTATTTATGCTGCAGTAGTTTGTGTCGGGGCTAGGGTCAGTTTGTTATATCTGAGTACTTCTCCTGTCCTATTCGGTGTCCTGTGTGAATCTAAGTGTGCGTTCTCTAATTCTCTCCTTCTTTCTTTCTCTCTCTCGGAGGACCTGAGCCCTAGGACCATGCCCCAGGACTACCTGACATGATGGCTCCTTGCTGTCCCCAGTCCACCTGGCCATGCTGCTGCTCCAATTTCAGCTGACCTGAGCCCTAGGACCATGCCCCAGGACTACCTGACATGATGACTCCCTTGCTGTCCCCAGTCCACCTGGCCATGCTGCTGCTCCAGTTTCAACTGTTCTGCCTTACTATTATTTGACCATGCTGGTCATTTATGAACATTTGAACATCTTGGCCCATGTTCTGTTATAATCTCCCCCCGACACAGCCAGAAGAGGGACTGGCCACCCCATATGCTCTCTCTAATTCTCTCTTTCTTTCTCTCTCGGAGGACCTGAGCCCAAGGACCGTGCCCCAGGACGACCTGGACATGATGACTCCTTGCTGTCCCCAGTCCACTTGACTGTGCTGCTGCTCCAGTTTCAACTGTTCTGCCTTGTTATTATTCGACCATGCTGGTCATTTATGAACATTTGAACTTATCTTGGCCATGTTCTGTTATAATCTCCACCCGCACAGCCAGAAGAGGACTGGCCACCCCACATAGCCTGGTTCCCTCTAGGTTTCTTCCTAGGTTTTGGCCTTTCTAGGGAGTTTATCCTAGCCACCGTGCTTCTACACCCTGCATTGCTTGCTGTTTGGGGTTTTAGGCTGGTTTCTGTACAGCACTTTGAGATATCAGCTGATGTACGAAGGGCTATATAAATAAAATTTGATTTGATTTTGATTTGACATGGTACCTTCAGGCATTTGGAAATTGCTCCCAAGGATAAACCAGACTTGTGAGGTCTACAAGTTTTTTTCTGAGGATTTGGCTGTTTTCTTTTGATTTTCCCATGATGTCAAGCAAATAGGCACTGATTTTGAAGGTAGGCCTTGAAATACATCCACAGGTACACCTCCAATTGACTCAAATGATGTCAGAAGCTTCTAACTTTTCTGGAATTTTCTGGAATTTTCCAAGCTGTTTAACCTGTTAACCCTACTTTTTCGAACATTCTGTTAAAATCGCGCCCAGCATTTCAGCGCCCTGCTACTCATGCCAGGAATATAGTATATGCATGTGATTAGTATGTGGGATATAAAACACTCAGACGTTTATAAAACTGTTTAAATCACGGCTGTGACTATAACAGAACGTGCGTTTCATCGAAAAGCGCAGGAAAATCTGATCACTGAAAATGGAAATATCCATGCGCGACTTGAACCCATTGATAAAGGTGAACCACATTTAATGGGGCTGAGGTTGCAATACCTACAGCTTCACACGTTGACTAGAGTCTTGTCATTTGCCTACTATTTGTTTCTTGGTCAAACAGACGCAAGGCAACGCATTTCCTCCGTCTCCGACCGGATATTTTGGTGAGATTTACCTGACATTATTTCCAGACGTACCCTATAGAATATATACATCGCCCGTGATCAATTTGACGTTTATTAACATTTAATAATACCTAAAGTTGCATTACAAAAGTATTTCGAAGTGTTTTGTGAAAGTTTATCATTCGACTTTTTTTAATTTAAAATGACGTTACGTTATAAGACGCTATTTTTGTCCGTTTATCACACAGTCTTCATAGATCGATATCTAGGCTATATATGGACCGATTTAATCGAAAAAAGACCCAATAGTGATTATGGGACATCTAGGAGTGCCAACAAAGAAGATGGTCAAAGGTAATAATGTTTATATTTTATTTGTGCGGTTTGTGTATTTGACGACTATGCTAATTATTTTGTTTGCGTCCCCTGCGGTCTTTTGGGGTGTTACATGCTATCAGATAATAGCTTCTCATGCTTTCGCGAAAGCATTTTTAAGAATCTGACTTGTTGCCTGGTTCACAACGGGTGTAGCTTTAATTCAATACTCCTGCATGTGTACTTTAATGAACGTTTGAGTTTTAACTAGTACTATTAGCATTTAGCGTAGCATTTGCATTACCAGATGTCTAGATGGGACGCCTGCGTGTCGGGTAGAAGCAAGAGGTTAACCTCCATCCTTCTGTAGCTCAGTTGGTAGAGCATGGTGCTTGTAACGCCAGGGGTAGTGGGTTCGATTCCCGGGACCACCCATACGTAGAATGTATGCACACATGACTGTAAGTCGCTTTGGATAAAAGCGTCTGCTAAATGGCATATATATATATATATATTTTTTTAACTAACTAGCCTGTTTTAACCTCCATCAAGAGGACCATGACAGCTAACTAGCCTGTTTTAACCTCCATCAACAGGACCATGACAACTAACTAGCCTGTTTTAACCTCCATCAACAGGACCATGACAACTAACTAGCCTGTTTTAACCTCCATCAACAGGACCATGACAACTAACTAGCCTGTTTTAACCTCCATCAACAGGACCATGACAACTAACTAGCCTGTTTTAACCTCCACCAACAGGACAACTAACTAGCCTGTTTTAACCTCCATCTAGAGGACCATGACAGCTAACGAGCCTGTTTTAACCTTCATCAACAGGACCATGACAACTAACTAGCCTTTTTTAACCTCCATCAACAGGACCCTGACAACTAACTAGCCTGTTTTAACCTCCATCTAGAGGACCATGACAACTAACTAGCCTTTTTTAACCTCCATCAACAGGACCCTGACAACTAACTAGCCTGTTTTAATCTCCATCTAGAGGACCATGACAGCTAACTAGCCTGTTTTAACCTCCATCAACAGGACCCTGACAACTAACTAGCCTGTTTTAACCTCCATCAACAGGACCATGACAACTAACTAGTCTGTTTTAACCTGCATCAAGCGGACGATGACAGCTAACTAGTCTGTTTTAACCTCCATCAAGCGGACCATGGTAGCTCACTAGCCTGTTTTAACCTCCATCAACAGGACCATGACAACTAACTAGCCTGTTTTAACCTCCATCAAGAGGACCATGACAGCTAACTAGCCTTTATTAACTACTAGCCTGGGGCAGCACGGGGAGATTACACATTCACACAACCTCTCCTCTCGTCTTATCCCCTCTATTCTTTCCTCTCTCTTCTCCTCCTCTCTCCTCCTCTCTACTCTCTTCTCCTCCTCTCTTCTCATCCTCTCCTCCTCTCTTCTCTTTTTGTCCTCTCTTCTCCTCCTCTCTCCTCCTCTCTTCTCTTCTCCTCCTCTCTCCTCATCCTCTCCTCCTCTCTTCTCTTCTCCTCCTCTCCCTCCTCCTCTCTTCTCTTCTCCTCCTCTCTCCTCATCCCTCTCCTCCTCTCTTCTCTTCTCCTCCTCTCTCCTCCTCTCTACTCTTCTCCTCCTCTCTTCTCATCCTCTCCTCCTCTCTTCTCTTTTTGTCCTCTCTTCTCCTCCTCTCTCTCCTCCTCTCTTCTCTTCTCCTCCTCTCTTCTCATCCTCTCCTCCTCTCTTCTCTTTTTGTCCTCTCTTCTCCTCCTCTCCTCCTCTCTTCTCTTCTCGTCCTCTCTCTCATCCTCTCCTCCTCTCTTCTCTTCTCCTCCTCTCTCCTCCTCTCTTCTCTTCTCCTCCTCTCTCTCCTCCTCTCTTCTCATCCTCTCCTCCTCTCTTCTCTTCTCCTCTCTTCTCTTCTCCTCTCTTCTCTTCTCCTCCTCTATTCTCCTCTCTTCTCTTCTCCTCCTCTCTTCTCAACTCCTCCTCTCTTCTCTTCTCCTCCTCTCTCTTCTTATCTTCTCCCTCCTCTCTTCTCCTCCTCTCTCTCTTATCCTCTTCTCCTCATCCTCTTCTCATCTCCCTCTCTCCTTTCCCTCGCCTCCTCCTCTCGTCTCGACCAGTTTGTCTGCTGTTTAAATGTTTGTAAATCATCCTGACTCGTCTTCTGAAGGTTTGACAGATGGTGCTTGTGGTTCAGAAGGGTTAGGTTTAGTGCTGTGCTCTCCGAAACAGTTGAGCGACTTAGATAAACACAGTTTAGTGATCTCATCCTCCCAGAGGTCCGGCCTGATGGATTTCACTGTCTGTCCGTCCGTCTGTCCGTCTGTCCGTCTGTCCGTTGTCCGTCTGTCCGTCTGTCCGTCTTGTCCGTCTGTCCGTCTGTCCGTCTGTTCGTCTGCCCCGTCTGCCCGTCTGCCTGTCCGTTTGCCCGTCTGTCCGTCTGTCCGTCTGCCCGTCTGCCCGTCTGCCCGTCTGCCCGTCTGCCCGTCTGCCCGTCTGCCCGTCTGCCCGTCTGCCCGTCTGTCCGTCTGCCCGTCTGCCCGTCTGTCCGTCTGTCCGTCTTGTCCGTCTGTCCGTCTGTCCGTCTGCCCGTCTGCCCGTCTGTCCGTCTGTCCGTCTGTCCGTCTGCCCGTACTACTGATGTGATGCCTCTACACCTGCATTGCTTGCTGTTTGGGGTTTTAGGCTGGGTTTCTGTACAGCACTTTGTGACATCAGCTGATGTAAGAAGGACTTTATAAAAAATGTGATTGATTGCTTGATTTCACTGTGTGGTGTGTCTAGCTATAATGACTCTCTATTGTTTAAAGGTAATGATGCCATTGCCCTTCAGTTCAATATTGTATATTTTCCATAATGTCTATCTATAATGTTTCTGTGGATCAGAGAGGAGACAGACAGGTCATTACCAGGGTTGAGGATTAAACGGGTTAGATGGAACTTTAGCATAGGGACAGGTCAATAAGGGACGGTCTGGGTGGTGATTTAACAGACGGACAGATGCAGGGTCACGCCTCTCCACTGGGGACAGATTGGTTAACAATAACGGAGCAGGACAGGGGCTAATGTGTTTAATTAGCCTTTGACCCCAGGGGCTGACCCCTTCTGGTGTGTCAAACACAGAGCTCCTCTGTCAGGCCACTGACCAATCAAAGATCTCCCTAACAGTGTCATAATAGGGATTAGTTCAAAGTGTCCCTGGTCCTAGATAGACCGTCGCTGTACCGCTTGCTTGTGGGGAAATAGTCTGTGCTTACCTAGGTTACCCCATTGGCTCACAGCAAATAACTGACCTTTTTTCAAATGCAATTTTCTTTGTCTGCTTGTTTTAGTCGATTACAAAACCACATTTAGTTTTTTTACAGATATGTTCAATATCTCCCAGTCTGCTGTCCCCAATTGCTTCAAAATGTATACCATTGTTACTGTACCCAAGAAAGCAAAGGTAACTGAACTAAATGACTATTGCCCCGTAGTCTCAATTACCTCGACTAACCGTGCCCCCACACACTGACTCTGTACCGGTACCCACCCTGTATATAGTCTCCACATTGACTCTGTACCAGTACCCACCCTGTATATAGCCTCCACATTGACTCTGTACCGGTATCCCCTGTATATAGCCTCCACATTGACTCTGTACCGGTATCCCCTGTATATAGCCTCCACATTGACTCTGTACCGGTACCCCTGTATATAGCCTCCACATTGACTCTGTACCGTAATACCCTGTATATAGCCTCCACATTGACTCTGTACCGGTACCCACCCTGTATATAGCCTCCACATTGACTCTGTACCAGTACCCACCCTGTATATAGCCTCCACATTGACTCTGTACCGGGACCCCTGTATATAGCCTCCACACTGACTCTGGACCAGTACCCCCTGTATACAGCCTCCACATTGACTCTGTACCAGTACCCCCTGTATATAGCCTCCACACTGACTCTGGACCGGTACCCCCTGTATACAGCCTCCACATTGACTCTGTACCAGTACCCCTGTATATAGCCTCCACACTGACTCTGGACCGGTACCCCCTGTATATAGCCTCCACATTGACTCTGTACCGGTACCCCCTGTATATAGCCTCCACATTGACTCTGTACCGGTACCCCTGTATATAGCCTCCACACTGACTCTGTACCAGTACCCACCCTGTATATAGCCTCCACATTGACTCTGTACCGGTACCCCCTGTATACAGCCTCCACATTGACTCTGTACCGTACCACCTGTATATAGCCTCCACATTGACTCTGTACCGGTACCCCCTGTATATAGCCTCCACACTGACTCTGTACCGGTACCCCCTGTATACAGCCTCCACATTGACTCTGTACCGGTACCCCTGTATAAAGCCTCCACACTGACTCTGGACCGGTACCCCCTGTATATAGCCTCCACATTGACTCTGTACCGGTACCCACCCTGTATATAGTCTCACTATTGTTATCTTACTGCTGCTCTTTAATTACTTGTTACTTTTATTTCTTATGCTTATTCATATTTTTATTCATTTTTTATACGGCATTGTTGGTAAGCATTTCACTGTAAGGTCTACACCTGTAAGGTCTACATATGATTAATACAATTTGATTTGATTTGATTAGCACTCACTTCTGTCATCATGACGTGCTTTGAGAGGCTTACGGATCATATCACCTCCACCTGACAGAGACTCACTTCAATTTGCATACCGCCCCAATAGATGCACAGAAGACGCAATCGCCGTCGCACTGCACACTGACCCATCTGGACAAGAGGAGACCTACGGCAACTGGACGCACAACCGCAGGGCTCTCCAAAGGGTGGTGCAGTCTGCCCAATACCGGGCAATAAGCCTGTCCTCCAGGACACTTACCCGATGTTACAGGAAGGCCATAAAGAAATACTGCATCCCATCTCATATGTATATACTGTATTCTATACTATTCCACCCATCTCATATGTATATACTGTATTCTATACTATGCCACCCATCTCATATGTATATACTGTATTCTATACTATTCCACCCATCTCTTATGTATATACTGTATTCTATACTATGCCACCCATCTCATATGTATATACTGTACTCTATACTATGCCACTGTATCTTAGTCCAATACCCCTCTGACATAAACTCAGCAAAAAGAAACGTCCCTTTTTCAGGACCTTGTCTTTCAAAGATAATTCGTAAAAATCCAAATAACTTCACAGATCTTCATTGTAAAGGGTTTAAACACTGTTTCCCCATGCTTGTTCAATGAACCATAAACAATTAATGAACATGCCACCTGTGGAACGGTCGTTAAGACACTACTTCTGTCTCTGCTGCTAAAGCCACTTTCTACCACTCTAAATTCCAAGCTTCTGCCTCTAACCCTAGGAAGCTCTTTGCCACCTTCTCCTCCCTCCTGAATCCCCCCTCCCCTCTCTGCAGATGACTTCGTCAACCATTTTGAAAAGAAGGTCGACGACATCCGATCCTCGCTTGCTAAGTCAAACGACACCGCTGGTTCTGCTCACACTGCCCTACCCTGTGCCTGACCTCTCTCCCTCTCTCCAGATGAAATCTACGTCTTGTGACGGCCGGCCTCCCAACAACCTGCCCGCTGACCCTATCCCCTCCTCTTTCTCCAGACCATTTCCGGAGACCTTCTCCCTTACCTCACCTCGCTCATCAACTCATCCTTGACCACTGGCTACGTCCCTTCACGTCCTCAAGAGAGCGAGAGTTGCACCCCTTCTGAAAAAACCTACACTCGATCCCTCCGATGTCAACAACTACAGACCAGTATCCCTTCTTTCTTTTGTCTCCAAAACTCTTGAACGTGCCGTCCTTGGCCAGCTCTACCGCTATCTCTCTCAGAATGACCTTCTTGATCCAAATCAGTCAGGTTCAAGACTAGTCATTCAACTGAGACTGCTCTTCTCTGTATCAATGGAGGCGCTCCGCATCGCTAAAGCTAACTCTCTCTCCTCTGCTGCTCATCCTTCTAGACCTATCGGCTGCCTTCGATACTGTGAACCATCAGATCCTCCTCTCCACCCTCTCCGAGTTGGGCATCTCCGGCGCGGCCCTCGCTTGGTTATGGGTCCTACCTGACAGGTCGCTCCTACCAGGTGGCGTGGCGAGAATCTGTCTCCTCACCACGCGCTCTCACCACTGGTGTCCCCCAGGGCTCTGTTCTAGGCCCTCTCTATTCTAAGCTATACACCAAGTCACTTGGCTCTGTCATAACCTCTCACATGGTCCTCCTATCATTGCTATGCAGACGACACAATTAATCTTCTCCTTTCCCCCTTCTGATGACCAGGTGGCGAATCAGCATCTCTGCATGTCTGGCAGACATATCAGTGTGGATGACGGATCACCACCTCAAGCTGAACCTCGGCAAGATCGAGCTGCTCTTCCTCCTGGGGGAAGGACTGCCCGTTCCATGATCTCCGCCATCACGGTTGACAACTCCACTGTGTCCTCCTCCCAGAGCGCTAAGAACCTTGGCGTGATCCTGGACAACACCCTGTCGTTCTCCTTTAACATCAAGGCGGTGGCCGTTCCTGTAGGTTCATGTTTGACAACATCCGCGAGAGTACCACCTCGCCTCACACGAGGAAACGGGCGCAGGTCCTAATCCCAGGCACTTGTCATCTCCCGTCTGGATTGCAGCTCGCTGTTGGCTGGGCTCCCTGCCCTGTGCCATTAAACCCCTACAACTCATCCAGAACACACAGCCTCTGGTGTTCAACCTTCCCAAGTTCTCTCACGTCACCCCCGCTCCTCCGCTCTCTCCACTGGCTTCCAGTTGGCTCGCATCCGCCACAGACCATGGTGCTTGCCCCTGCGAGCTGTGAGGGGAACGGCACCTCAGTACCTCCAGGCTCTGATCAGGCCCTACACCCAAACAAGGGCACTCGTTCATCCACCTCTGGCCTGCTCGCCTCCCTACCACTGAGGAAGTACAGTTCCCCGCTCAGCCCAGTCAAAACTGTTCGCTGCTCTGGCCCCAATGGTGGAACAAACTCCCTCACGACGCCAGGACAGCGGAGTCAATCACCACCTTCCGGAGACACACTGAAACCCCACCTCTTAAGGAATACCTAGGATAGGATAAGTAATCCTTCTCACCCCTTTAAGATTTAGATGCACTATTGTAAAGTGTTCCACTGGATGTCATAATTGAATGCACCAATTTGTAAGTCGCTCTGGATAAGAGCGTCTGCTAATGACGCCAAATGTAAATGTAACAGTCTACAGATGGTAGGCAATTAAGGTCACAGTTATGAAAAGTTAGGACACTGAAGAGGCCTTTCTACTGACTCTGAAAAACAACAAAGAAAATGCAGAGGGTCCCTGCTCATATGCGTGAACGTGTGAGATGCCAAAGGCAGCGCTACAGGGGAGACAGGACGGACAGCTAATCGTCCTCGCAGTGGCAGACCACGTGTACCAACACCTGCACAGGATCGGTACATCCGAACATAACCCCTGCGGGACAGGTACAGGATGGCAACAACAACTGCCAGAGTTACACCAGGGACGCACAATCCTCCATCAGTGCTCAGACTGTCCGCAATAGGCTGAGAGAGGCTGACTGAGGGGATTGTAGGCCCTGTTGTAAGGCAGGCCCTCACCAGACATTACCGGCAACAACGCCGCCTATGGGTACAAAACCCACCGCCACTGGACCAGACACGACAAAAAGTGCTCTTCACTGATGAGTCGACGGTTTTGTCTCACCTGGGGTGATAGTCGGTTTATGCGTTTATCGTCAAGGAATGGGAGCGTTATACAGAGGCCTGTACTCTGGAGCGGGATCGATTTGGAGGTGGAGGGTCCATCATGGTCTAGGCGGTGTGTCACAGTATCATCGGACTGAGCTTGTTGTCATTGCAGGCAATCTCAACGCTGTGTTACAGGGAAGACATCCTCCTCCCTCATGTGGTACCCTTCCTGCAGGCTCATCCTGACATGACCCTCCAGCATGACAATGCCACCAGCCATACTGCTTGTTCTGTGCATGATTTCCAGCAAGACAGGAATGTCAGTGTTCTGCCATGGCCAGCGAAGAGCCTAGATCTCAATCCCATTGCACGTCAGAGACCTGTTGGATCGAGGGTGAGGTCTTGGGCCATTCCCCACAGAAATGTCCAGGAACTTGCAGGTGCCTTGGTGGAAGAGTGGGGTAACATCTCACAGCAAGAACTTACAAATCTGGTGCAATTCATGAGGTGGAGATGCACTGCAGTACTTAATGCAGCTGGTGGCCACACCACACACTGACTGTTACTCACTGCAGTACTTAATGCAGCTGGTGGCCACACCACACACTGACTGTTACTTTTGATTTTGACCCCCCTTTGTTCAGGGACACATTATTCCATTTCTGTTAGACACATGCCTGTGGAACTTGTTCAGTTTATGTCTCAGTTGTTGAATCTTGTTATGATCATACAATTTCTTGCACATGTTAATTAAGTTTGCTGAAAATAAATGTAGTTGACAGAGAGGACGTTTATTTTTTTTCTGAGTTTATATGTGTATATTCCTAATCCTCCTTTTCTTAGATTTACGTGTATTTTGGGCATATGTTGTGAAACTGTTAAATTACTTATTAGATATTACTGGACTGTTGGAGCTAGAAGCACAAGCATTTCACTACACCCACAATAATATCTGATAAACACGTGTATGTGACCAATAAGATCTGCTAACCATGGGTATGTGACCAATAACATCTGCTAACCATGTGTATGTGACCAATAACATCTACTAACCATGTGTATGTGACCAATAACATCTACTAACCATGCGTATGTGACCAATAACATCTGCTAACCATGGGTATGTGACCAATAACATCTACTAACCATGCGTATGTGACCAATAACATCTACTAACCACGGGTATGTGACCAATAACATCTGCTAACCATGGGTATGTGACCAATAACATCTACTAACCATGCGTATGTGACCAATAACATCTGCTAACCCTGTGTATGTGACCAATAACATCTGTTAACCATGGGTATGTGACCAATAACATCTACTAACCACGTGTATGTGACCAATAACATCTACTAACCATGGGTATGTGACCAATAACATCTACTAACCATGGGTATGTGACCAATAACATCTACTAACCATGCGTATGTGACCAATAACATCTACTAACCATGGGTATGTGACCAATAACATCTACTAACCATGTGTATGTGACCAATAACATCTACTAACCATGGGTATGTGACCAATAACATCTACTAACCATGTGTATGTGACCAATAACATCTACTAACCATGTGTATGTGACCAATAACATCTACTAACCATGGGTATGTGACCAATAACATCTACTAACCATGTGTATGTGACCAATAACATCTACTAACCATGGGTATGTGACCAATAACATCTACTAACCATGTGTATGTGACCAATAACATCTACTAACCATGTGTATGTGACCAATAACATCTACTAACCATGGGTATGTGACCAATAACATCTACTAACCATGTGTATGTGACCAATAACATCTACTAACCATGGGTATGTGACCAATAACATCTACTAACCATGTGTATGTGACCAATAACATCTACTAACCATGGGTATGTGACCAATAACATCTACTAACCATGGGTATGTGACCAATAACATCTACTAACCATGTGTATGTGACCAATAACATCTACTAACCATGGGTACGTGACCAATAACATCTACTAACCATGTGTATGTGACCAATAACATCTACTAACCATGTGTATGTGACCAATAACATCTACTAACCATGGGTATGTGACCAATAACATCTACTAACCATGTGTATGTGACCAATAACATCTACTAACCATGGGTATGTGACCAATAACATCTACTAACCATGTGTATGTGACCAATAACATCTACTAACCATGTGTATGTGACCAATAACATCTACTAACCATGGGTATGTGACCAATAACATCTACTAACCATGTGTATGTGACCAATAACATCTACTAACCATGGGTATGTGACCAATAACATCTACTAACCATGTGTATGTGACCAATAACATCTACTAACCATGGGTATGTGACCAATAACATCTACTAACCATGGGTATGTGACCAATAACATCTACTAACCATGTGTATGTGACCAATAACATCTACTAACCATGGGTATGTGACCAATAACATCTACTAACCATGGGTATGTGACCAATAACATCTACTAACCATGTGTATGTGACCAATAACATCTACTAACCATGTGTATGTGACCAATAACATCTACTAACCATGGGTATGTGACCAATAACATCTACTAAACACGTGTATGTGACCAATAACATTTAATTTGATTTGATATGTAAGAATGCTGTTAATTGACTACAGCTCAGACTTCAACACCATAGTGCCTCCAAGCTCATCACTAAGCTCAGGGCCCTGGGTCTAAAACCCCACCCTGTGCAACTGGGTCCTGGACTTCCTGATGAGCCGCCCCCAGGTGGTGAAGGTAGGGAACAGCACCTCCACCTTATCACTGCATTGTCGGAACTGGAAGCACAAGCATTTAGCTACACTCGCATTAACATCTGCTAACCATGTGTATGTGACAAATAACATTTGATTTGATTTGACCTCATGACTATCAACACAACCAAAGTTTGCGTGCTCAGCCCCCTCCTGTACTCCCTGTTCACCTATGACTGCGTGGCCATGCACGCCTCCATCTCAATCATCAAGTTTTGCAGACAACACAACAGTAGTAGGCCTGATTACCAACAACATCGAGATGGGGGTACTTTCCCGGGCAGCCCTGGTGGAGTGGCGGCAGGAAACCTCCCCTCAATGTCAACCAAATAAAGGAGCTGATCGTGGACTTCAGGAAAACAGCAGAGAGACGTACCGATCAACATCGATGGGACAGCAGTGGAGAAGGTGAAAAGATTTAAGTTCCTCGCGTACACCTCACTGACAATCTGAAATGGTCCACCACACAGACAGTGTGGTGAAGGGCCGGCAGCACCTCCTTCAACCCTCAGGATGCTCTCCTGCCCAACGCATCACCGGGGCATCCTGCCCTCCAGAACCAACATCTGCTAAAAATGTGTGTGACCAATAAAATTACTTTTCAACATTGCCTACTCCCTAGTGTTGTCACTACTTAGAAACATGTAATATTGTAGGGCATCCTCATGCGCACTTCATGGCGGTGCCACCCACAGTGAGAGTAAGTTAGTTAGCTTGCTAATGAATGGAACATTAATCTTAGGGATAGGCGTCCCTCCTGCGGTGAAACTGGAGGCTGCACAATTCAAATAAATAATCATAAAATGATGGATATCAAACATTTAGGTACATACATAGTGTCTTATATTGGTTGAAAGCTGAAATTCTTGTTAATCTAACTGCACTGTCTGGTTTACAGTAGCCATTACAGTGAAAACATGCCATGTGATTGGTTGAGGACGGTGTCCTACATCAAAACAGTTTTCACAGGTTTCATAAATTCTGAAATAACGATGAAGTATTCAACTACTTTTTAATCTTACTCTGATTGTTAACCATATGGTCCCAGCTCTACACTTTGTTAAAACAAGTTAAAATACATTTCCTATCCACTCCTCAGATCCCCTAAAATGTAATCAAACTATAATATTTCATACGGACAGAAGTATGTTCAATAGGAAACCGATTTTGCAGTGCGTCTTGTCTTCATCGCGCGCCCAAACACGAATTTCCAAGAGTGTGTCCCTGTACTAAAACCTCATACTTCTTACTCGTTTTGGAAGTTACAAGCCTGAAACCTCAAACATAGACTAGGCTCTGGACTGGGCTAACGCGGTCTGGAACAGTCCAGACTCGGTTCAGGACCACTACCTGGAGTTCACCCGCCGTTTCCGGAGCTGTGTTCGATCATCCACCAGAGGGTAAACAAACTTCTTACTCGTTTTGGACAAGCCTGAAACTTCGAACATAGACTGCTGACACACTGTGGAAGGAATCGCATCCTGGGAGCTAAAATTATTATTTTCCATATTCAAAAATGTCAAAAAATCCATTTTATTCTTGTTTTTTTCTCCTACCATATTTATGGTGTTATAGTCTCCTACATTATTTTAACATTTCTACAACCTTCAAAGTGTTTTCTTTCCAATGGTACCAATTATATACATATCCTGGCTTCAGAACCTGAGCAACAGGCAGTTTTACTTTGGGCACGTCATTCAGGCGGAAATGGAGAAAAAGACTAGTTTTCAGCTTGCCATGACAAACAAACAGGCTATACGACTACAAGTAGTGAGTGGAGTTATTATTTGGTATTTTATTAGGATCCCCATTATCTGTTGCAAAAGCAGCATCTTCTCTTCCTAGGGTCAACACAAAACATGAAACATAATACAGTGCCTTAAGAAAGTATTCGGCCCCCTTTGAACTTTGCGACCTTTTGCCACATTTCAGGCTTCAAACATAAAGATATAAAACTGTATTTTTTTGTGAAGAATCAACAACAAGTGGGACACAATCATGAAGTACAACGACATTTATTGGATATTTCAAACTTTTTTAACAAATCAAAAACTGAAAAATTGGGCGTGCAAAATTATTCAGCCCCCTTAAGTTAATTACTTTGTAGCACCACCTTTTGCTGCGATTACAGCTGTAAGTCGCTTGGGGTATGTCTCTATCAGTTTTGTACATCGAGAGACTGACATTTTTCCCAATTCCTCCTTGCAAAACAGCTCGAGCTCAGTGAGGTTGGATGGAGAGCATTTGTGAACAGCAGTTTTCAGTTCTTTCCACAGATTTCTCGATTAGATTCAGGTCTGGACTTTGACTTGGCCATTCTAACACCTGGATATGTTTATTTTTGAACCATTCCATTGTAGATTTTTTGCTTTATGTTTTGGATCATTGTCTTGTTGGAAGACAAATCTCCATCCCAGTCTCAGGTCTTTTGCAGACTCCATCAGGTTTTCTTCCAGAATGGTCCTGTATTTGGCTCCATCCATCTTCCCATCAATTTTAACCATCTTCCCTGTCCCTGCTGAAGAAAAGCAGGCCCAAACCATGATGCTGCCACCACCACGTTTGACAGTGGGGATGGTGTGTTCAGGGTGATGAGCTGTGTTGCTTTTACGCCAAACATAGCGTTTTGCATTGTTGCCAAAAAGTTCAATTTTGGTTTCATCTGACCAGAGCACCTTCTTCCACATGTTTGGTGTGTCTCCCAGGTGGCTTGTGGCAAACTTTAAACAACACTTTTTATGGATATATTTAAGAAATGACTTGATTACACACAGGTGGATTGTATTTATCATCATTAGTCATTATCATCATTAGTCATTTAGGTCAACATTGGATCATTCAGAGATCCTCACTGAACTTCTGGAGAGAGTTTGCTGCACTGAAAGTAAAGGGGCTGAATAATTTTGCACGCCCAATTTTTCAGTTTTTGATTTGTTAAAAAGTTTGAAATATCCAATAAATGTCGTTCCACTTCATAATTGTGTCCCACTTGTTGTTGATTCTTCACAAAAAATGTAGTTTTATATCTTTATGTTTGAAGCCTGAAATGTGGCAAAAGGTCGCAAAGTTCAAGGGGGCCGAATACTTTCGCAAGGCACTGTATCTCAGTCTATATCAGTCAGTCTGTTGCTGCTACCGTCTCTCATGACCGAAATGGCTTCTGGACATCAGAACAGCGGCTATTCACCTCGAATTGGACAAAGAGTTTTTCTTTAATGAGTTGGACGGGAAGGATATACTCCAAACACCCAAACAGGCCCTGAACCCCATCATTCACTTGAGACAGAAACTGAGACTTTGCTGAAAGAGATCAGGGTGCCTTGTGAGGATCAGCGACGAC
>NW_026285533.1:0-2651 GCF_023373465.1 Oncorhynchus keta | reverse complement strand
CACATATGTCAGAGTCAAGGCCCGCGGGCCACATCCGGCCAGCGAGAAGGTTTTTACGGCCCCTGGGATGATCTTGATTTATTATTAGAACCGGCCCGCAGACCGCAGCAAGCCGGCAGCCCGCAGATCTTTTACACGCACCAATACTACATTTCCCACAATGCAACGGTGACGCACCGAGCAGTAGGCTGCTTCATTTCAATATTTATTGGCACAGCAGTTGTCAGCATCACAGTAAAATTAACTTTCAGATACCCATCAAAAATGGCAAAACGGAAGGTGGACACTGAGAACCGGGGTTTCAAACAAGGTGGGAGTCGGAGTATTTGTTCACGGAGGTAGCTGGAAAACCTGTGTGTCTTCTGTGTGGAGAAAGTGTGGCGGTACTGAAAGAGTATAATCTGAGACGACATTATGAAACGAAACACGCGGACAAAAACAAGAATATGGACATGGAACAAAGGCTACAAAAGGCAGAGGAATTAAAACGAGGCCTCAAATCTCGACAGGCTCTGTTCAAAAAAGCCAAATCACAAGGCCAGGCTGCTGTCAAGGCCAGTTTTATTTTGGCAGAAGAGATCGCTAAATCAGCCCGGCCATTTACGGAGGGGATTTCATCAAAAACTGCATGATTAAAGTTTGTGACGAAGTTTGCCCAGAAAAAAGGCAACTCTTTTTAAATGTGAGTCTGAGCAGAAACACCATTGCCGAGAGAGTAGACCAGTTGTCCATCAATCTAAAAGAGCAGCTTGTGAAAAAGGAAAAGATTTCATTGCATATTCCTTGGCTGTGGATGAGAGCACCGACATTTCTGACATTGCCCAGTTGTCAATTTTCATCCGCGGAGTGGACTCCAGCCTAAGCGTGACAGAGGAGTTTTGGCTTTACGTCCTATGCATGGCACAACTACGGGGCATGATTTGTATGAAGAGGTGTCAAGATGTGTAAATGAGATGGAGCTGCCTTGGGAAAAACTCGTGGGTTTGACAACCGACGGAGCACCTGCGATGTGTGGACACAGGAGCGGACTGGTGGCGAAGATACGGGAAAAGATGCAAGAGGAAAACGCGACAGGTGAGCTGACAGCTTATCATTGTATCATACACCAGGAAGCGTTGTGCGGTAAAGCCTTGAAAATGGAGCATGTAATGAGCATCATCACGCGCACAGTTAACTTTATCAGAGCCAAAGGTTTGAATCACCGCCAGTTCAAGGCATTTCTGACGGAGTTAGAAACGGAGCATGGTGATTTGCCTTATCACACAGAGGTGCGATGGCTAAGCCAGGGAAAGGTGCTTCAAAGATGTTTCGAGCTTCGTGAGGAGATTTGTCTGTTCTTGGACAGCAAAGGGAAAGACACAACACAACTCCGAGACGAAATGTTTCTGTGTGAAATGGCTTTTCTGTGTGACATTACGAGTCATCTGAATGCAATGAACTTGCAGCTGCAGGAGTCGGGATCGTGTCATCTCTGATATGTACAGTACAGTGAAGGCATTTAAAACCAAACTGACTCTGTGGGAGACGCAGATGCGGAAAGAAAATTTGAGCCACTTTCCCAGCTGCCAGACCATGAAAGAAGCTCTCTACCAGTGCGTTCCCGAGCGCACAGTTGGCTGATAAAATAGGTATGCTTGCCGCTGACTTTCGACGCCGATTTGCTGACTTTGAAGCACAAAAAGCAGGTTGGAACTGCTCGGTAACCCATTTGCTGTTGACGTGGAAAGCTCACCACCAAACCTCCAAATGGAGTT
Source organism: Oncorhynchus keta (assembly GCF_023373465.1). Lineage (NCBI taxonomy): Eukaryota > Metazoa > Chordata > Actinopteri > Salmoniformes > Salmonidae > Oncorhynchus > Oncorhynchus keta. The sequence continues at coordinate 897 of NW_026285533.1, read as the reverse complement.
GATTGACCTCCAATGCAATGATGCACTGAGGGCAAAATATGCGGCAGTGGGTGCTGCGGAGTTCGCCCGTTTCCTCCCCGACACAATGCCCCAGCTGCGCATCCAGGCTGCTCAAACGTTGTCTATGTTTGGCAGCACATACCTGTGTGAACAACTGTTTTCTTTGATGAACTTGAACAAAACATCACACAGAAGTCGACTTACTGCTGAACACCTCCACTCAATTCTGAGGATTTCCTCAGCTCAGAGCCTTACCCCGAACATTGATGAACTTGTGGAAAAGATGGGACACCACCAAGTATCACCCTCAACCTCAAACAAGTGAACATTACTGTGCAATCACATATTTAGAGTTTTTACTCAGTTCAAGTTTAAAAGTTAAAGTTTAATATTTGTTTTCACTGCATGTTACTTCTCCTTAAACAAAGTGTTGTTTTTGATTAATAGATTTTTGCACTTTATTTTATTGTATTTCAATCCAATTATATTTTAAAAATATTTCAGTTGAGTGGATGATAGAAAATTGCTATTATTGTTTTTTTCTTTGAAGTAAATTTAGCCCACTTTTGCTAAAATAGAAAATATAGGCTACTGATGGTGCCTTGAATACCGGTTTCTTTCATTTAATGTTCATGTTATGGGGATTTTTATATAAAGGAAATTTGTCTTTTGTGTCTGTTGAAAATTAAAGATTACTGACAGAGCCATAAGAAAATATTGCTTTATTTATCTGATCATATTGGAATATATTTGTTAGGTTTTCAGTAGGTTCAATTAGGTTCACTAGACTATATGCGTCATTTAAAAATTTTTCAATGAACATTCGAACAGTCCGGCCCTCGGCTTGTAGCTAAATTTTTATTTGGCCCTCCGTCCATTTGACTTTGACACCCCTGC
>NW_026285532.1:0-7520 GCF_023373465.1 Oncorhynchus keta | reverse complement strand
CAGAGAGAGAGAGAGAGAGAGAGAGAGAGAGAGAGAGACAGAGAGAGAGAGAGAGAGAGAGACAGAGAGAGAGAGAGACAGAGACAGAGAGAGACTCAGGGTCACACACACACGACATGCTCCTCTCCCACATGTTCTGTTCTTGCTACAGCACGTACTTTACATATCTGTCAGAGATGAATTGTCACCAGGGTATAAACTACACTAGAGCCATAATGTAAATCACATAAAGAAAAGCAGTTACATCAAATGTTCCACTCTCTCATGGAACTTCCTGTCTTAATGGAATGCTATGCAGTCCCTGTGTCTGCGTGGAAACACATTACAGAGCCCAAAAATATACTTTGATTAGTCCCGTTTTCTGACTAGCTGTCATTCATGTTGAATGATGCTCTTCTAAACCGGAGCTGAGTTCCCCAAGCCGTTCCTTAGGGCAGGGTTTCCCAAAATTCATCCAGGCAAGCTGATCCTAGATCTGTTGTAGAGCAGGCAAGCTGATCCTAGATCTGTGGTAGAGCAGGCAAGCTGATCCTAGATCTGTGGTAGAGCAGGCAAGCTGATCCTAGATCTGTGGTAGAGCAGGCAAGCTGATCCTAGATCTGTGGTAGAGCAGGCAAGCTGATCCTAGATCTGTGGTAGAGCAGGCAAGCTGATCCTAGATCTGTGGTAGAGCAGGCAAGCTGATCCTAGACCTGTGGTAGAGCAGGCAAGCTGATCCTAGACCTGTGGTAGAGCAGGAAAGCTGATCCTAGATCTGTGGTAGAGCAGGCAAGGTGATCCTAGACCTGTGGTAGAGCAGGCAAGCTGATCCTAGATCTGTGGTAGAGCAGGCAAGCTGATCCTAGATCTGTGGTAGAGCAGGCAAGCTGATCCTAGATCTGTGGTAGAGCAGGCAAGCTGATCCTAGATCTGTGGTAGAGCAGGCAAGCTGATCCTAGATCTGTGGTAGAGCAGGCAAGCTGATCCTAGACCTGTGGTAGAGCAGGCAAGCTGATCCTAGATCTGTGGTAGAGCAGGCAAGGTGATCCTAGACCTGTGGTAGAGCAGGCAAGCTGATCCTAGATCTGTGGTAGAGCAGGCAAGCTGGTCCTAGATCTGTGGTAGAGCAGGCAAGCTGATCCTAGATCTGTGGTAGAGCAGGCAAGCTGATCCTAGATCTGTGGTAGAGCAGGCAAGCTGATCTTAGATCTGTGGTAGAGCAGTCAAGCTGACCCTAGACCTGTGGTAGAGCAGGCAAGCTGATCCTAGATCTGTGGTAGAGCAGGCAAGCTGATCCTAGATCTATGGTAGAGCAGGCAAGCTGATCCTACACCTGTGGTAGAGCAGGAAAGCTGATCCTAGACCTGTGGTAGATAAATGATTCATTGCTGTGGACATGTCTGCAGGCTCTGGCATGATACAGTCATGGAAAACTAACCACAGATAGGTGGCCAATCACATCCATCTGTTCCTTTCCTCTGTGTTCCATTCTCACACCAAACCAGAGCAGTAGGCCTTTGTACCAATCATATGGCTTATACACGACTGTAGTCCCTGCAACTGTGGTATCTTGGCAGAACCAGTGGCATTTCTGAGGACAAACTGTGTAGGTGTGTTCCATGGCTGCATTTAGACCAGGCACATGTCATTAGAGCCTTCTCCTATGTGAGATAGGCTAGATGATGGAAATGATCATCCCAGTCTGTCACTGTGTGAGTACCATGCAGAACAGAACAGACTGAATCCCTTCAGAATCATTAGACCCTAGCCTATCACCGCCTGGTTCGGCAACTGCACCGCCTGCAACCGCCAGAGGGTGGTGCGGTCTGCCCAATGTATTACCGGGGGCAAACTACCCATCCTCCAGGACACCTACAGCACCTGATGTCACAGGAAGGCCAAAAAGATTCTCAAGGACAACAACCACCCGAGCCACTGCCTGTTCACCCCGCTACCATCCAGAAGGCGAGGTCAGTACAGGTGCATCAAATCTGGGACCAAGAGACTGAAAAACAGCTTCTTCCATCTCAAGGCCATCAGACTGTTAAACAGCCATCACTCGCACATTAGAGGCTGCTGCCAAAAGGCCACTTTAAGGAATGAAACACCAGTCACTTTAATAATGTCTACATATCTTACATTACTCATCTCATATCTCTATACTGTATTCTATACTATTCTACTGTATCTTAGTCTATGCATTACTCATCTCATATGTATATACTGTATTCTATACTATTCTACTGTATCTTAGTCTATGCATTACTCATCTCATATCTCTATACTGTATTCTATACTATTCTACTGTATCTTAGTCTATGCATTACTCATCTCATATCTCTATACTGTATTCTATACTATTCTACTGTATCTTAGTCACTTTAATAATGTTTATATATCTGGCATTACTCATCTCATATGTATATACTGTATTCTATACTATTCTACTGTATCTTAGTCTATGTATTACTCATCTCATATGTATATACTGTATTCTATACTATTCTACTGTATCTTAGTCTATGCATTACTCATCTCATATGTATATACTGTATTCTATACTATTCTACTGTATCTTAGTCCGTCCCGCTCTGACATCACACGTCCATATGTATATAGTCGTAATTAATACTTACTGCGCTGTCGGAGCTAGAATCACAAGCATTTCGCTACACCCGCAATAAACTCTGCTAATCACAAGCACGTGACCAATAACATTTGATTATTGGTTGATTTGATATCAAAAGCCTAGCCTGGGCCCTAGCCTGGGTTCTAGTCTGGGTTCCAGCCTGGGTTCTAGCGTGAATTCTAGCCTGGGTTCTAGCCTGGGTTCTAGCGTGAGTTCTAGTCTGGATTCTAGCCTGGGTTCTAGCGTGAGTTCCAGTCTGGGTTCTAGCCTGGGTTCTAGCGTGGGTTCTGTCTGGTTCTAGCCTCTAGCATGGGTTCTAGTCTGGGTTCTAGCCTGGGTTCTAGCCTGTGTGCCAGACTGATCCTCCATCTAAAAAACATTATGTTGCTTGTTTGGCAAAACAGGGAAAAAGTGAATGTCTCTGTAGCAGAAACAGACCAGCACTGCGGATAATCAATAGCCTGAGGGTTAGAGAGAGAGAGAGAGAGAGGAAGCACACATTGTATCTGTAGCCTCTACTTAGGAGCTGAGTGAGGCTAACAGCTTTGTTCTCTACACATGAACATATTCTACTCTGCCTGGTGTGGATAACTGGCCATGGGTCTGTGTGCCAAATGTCTCCCTGTGCCCTAAATAGTGTCCTTTGGGCCTTGGTAGTGCAGTACAAAGACAATAGGTTGCCATTTGGGACCATGAAACTGCATTGGGTTTATGTAACAGAGCAGAGCTGGCTGTGCTGGAGGCTTGTGGGTAATTGCAACGTCCCTGGCTGCCGTGCCAGAGAGAACACTGTGTGGGTGATTGTTGTCACGACGACTTGCCTGCTGTTGCTGGATATAAAATAGCCATGGTGCTCCTCCCTCCCCATGAGGAGGCCTGTTTCTCTCTGCCTCTCCTTTTTAATGATGTCATGCTTTGCTGTACTTTCATCAGTTATGTCAGCAATGTTGCCACAGCAGGTAGTAGGAAGACAGACAATTAGCTTCAACAGCAATCAATTAATAGTTGATTTATATAATTGATCAGAAAACCCATCAAATACAAGAAAATAACAACGTTGGTTTTGAGTTAGAGATTAGATTTATATGTCATATACAGTATAGAACCTGGACAAACCAACAGAGGCATTAGATTACTATGATGTCATATATAGAACCTGGACAAACCAACAGAGGCCTTAGATTACTATGATGTCATATATAGAACCTGAAAAAAACAACAGAGGCCTTGGAGGCCTTAGATTACTATGATCTCATATATAGAACCTGGACAAAACAACAGAGGCCTTAGATTACTATGATGTCATATATAGAACCTGGACAAACCAACAGAGGCCTTGGAGGCCTTAGATTACTATGATGTCATATATAGAACCTGGGCAAACCAACAGAGGCCTTGGAGACCTTAGATTACTATGATGTCATATATAGAACCTGGCCAAAACAACAGAGGCCTTAGATTACTATGATGTCATATATAGAACCTGGACAAACCAACAGAGGCCTTAGATTACTATGATGTCATATATAGAACCTGACCAAAACAACAGAGGCCTTAGATTACTATGATGTCATATATAGAACCTGGACAAACCAACAGAGGCCTTGGAGGCCTTAGATTACTATGATGTCATATATAGAACTTGGACAAACCAAAAGAGGCCTTAGATTACTATGATGTCATATATAGAACCTGGACAAACCAACAGAGGCCTTAGATTACTATGATGTCATATATAGAACCCGGACAAACCAACAGAGGCCTTGGAGGCCATAGATTACTATGATGTCATATATAGAACCTGACCAAAACAACAGAGGCCTTAGATTACTATGATGTCATATATAGAACCTGGACAAACCAACAGAGGCCTTAGATTACCATGATGTCATATATAGAACCCGGACAAACCAACAGAGGCCTTGGAGGCCTTAGATTACTATGATGTCATATATAGAACCTGGACAAACCAACAGAGGCCTTGGAGGCCATAGATTACTATGTCATATATATAGAACCTGGACAAACCAACAGAGGCCTTAGATTACTATGATGTCATATATAGAACCCGGACAAACCAACAGAGGCCTTGGAGGCCATAGATTACTATGATGTCATATATAGAACCTGACCAAAACAACAGAGGCCTTAGATTACTATGATGTCATATATAGAACCTGGACATTACATTACATTTAAGTCATTTAGCAGACGCTCTTATCCAGAGCGACTTACAAATTGGAGGCCATAGATTACTATGTCGTCATATATAGAACCTGGACAAACCAACAGAGGCCTTGGAGGCCTTAGATTACTATGATGTCATATATAGAACCTGGACAAACCAACAGAGGCCTTGGAGGCCTTAGATTACTATGTCGTCATATATAGAACCTGGACAAACCAACAGAGGCCTTGGAGGCCTTAGATTACTATGATGTCATATATAGAACCTGGACAAACCAACAGAGGCCTTGGAGGCCTTAGATTACTATGTCGTCATATATAGAACCTGGACAAACCAACAGAGGCCTTGGAGGCCTTAGATTACTATGTCGTCATATATAGAATCTGGACAAACCAACAGAGGCCTTAGATTACTATGATGTCATATATAGAACCTGGACAAACCAACAGAGGCCTTAGATTACTATGATGTCATATATAGAACCTGGACAAACCAACAGAGGCCTTAGATTACTATGATGTCATATATAGAACCCGGACAAACCAACAGAGGCCTTAGATTACTATGATGTCATATATAGAACCCGGACAAACCAAAAGAGGCCTTAGATTACTATGATGTCATAAAGGTCATTCGTGTATCAGAGGGAAGTCTTCTCAACAAGCCATGAAGCTACATGGATGATTCCAATGGGAGGTGAGTTCACTTCAGGTCCGAACTGACTTAATAAACTGTTTAAACTAAATAGCGTTGACTATCCAGACAGACAAGGTGTTAGCCTATTCACCTTCTCATCAAAATGCCTGGGAATAAGAAGTGTGTTTCTGTTAGTGTTTCCAGTCCACAGCAGTTTGAAGATGTACAGCGTGATCATGATAAAACATGACTGAGACACAAGAGACCGTGCTTGATGTCAGTGTTGATGGGTTGCTAAGACATTGTCTTCTAGCTGAGTTCTCTCTCAAACACACACACACACACACACACACACACACACACACACACACACACACACACACACACACACACACACACACACACACACACACACACACACACACACACACACACACACACACACACAGTATCTGTCTGAATTGAGAGTAGTTCAGAACACTGTCTCAGACTCCCAGCAGTGGGAGAAAGAGGCACAGAGCAGAGAGGCACAGTTGAGATGAGTCCCGGGTCCTTGTCTGTCTGTGGTTTAGTCTGTCTGTGGTTTAGTCTGTCTGAGGGTTAGTCTGTCTGTGGTTTAGTCTGTCTGAGGGTTAGTCTGCCTGAGGGTCAGTCTGTCTGTCTATCTGTCGGTGAGTCTGAGTCATGCATGTGTGAGTCTGTGTGAGTGGACAGTGTTGACTGCACCATGGTTAGACAATTCCTCAAGCCTAAGATTGAGACCCAAATGGCACCCTATTCCTTAATTAGTGCACTAATTATCATCAGAGATCACTGGTCAAAAGTAGTGTACTAAACAGGGAATAGGGTGCTATTTGGGACTGAAACTAAGAGAATGAAGAAACCATTGTCCAAGACCATCCATTTTCGCCTCAGCCTGTCTGGTTCTGCTGTCTCTGGCATGACGACACCTTAAGGAGCAGAACCAGACAGACAGGCATCTACTCAATCTCCCAAAACTGAAAGTGAAAAGAGGCAAAAGACTGGCATTTAAAGGAGCACCTTGAGACCTGCCTGCTACAGCACTGACCTTTCACCTCTTTCTGTCTGTCTCTTCTCATTGGTCACCAGTGCAGCCAATCCCAGCGGTGTTCAGGGTCAGGTGATGCCCATGGAGGAGTTGGGGTGTAGCTCAGGATGGGGGTGAGGGTGAAGGGGGAGCAGGGAAGAGAGAGGACAGGCGGCTGGCGGGGGTGTGTGGTCTGGCTAACAGTGGTAACTCCTGCTACATAAACTCTGTGCTGCAGTGTCTCTTCTCCACTGTGCCGTTGGTGGAACACCTTCTCAGCTCACACAAACACTCCCAGCTGGCCAAGTAAGACCCTGTCTGTCTGTCTGTCTGTCTGTCTGTCTGTCTGTCTGTCTGTCTGTCTGTCTGTCTGTCTCTGTCTCTGTCTGTCTGTCTGTCTGTCTGTCTGTCTTAGATGTTGTATAGTACTGTTTAACCAGATACTCCAAGAACTTTACATTAGTTTGGGGAAACTTAAATCCTCCAATGCCTCTCCTCCTCCCTCCCATGCCACTCTTCTCTCTCTCCTTCCTCCTCCTCCTCCTCCCCCCCTCCTCCTCCCCCTCCTCCTCCTCCTCCTCCTCCTCTTCCTCTAGGCGTAACAGTCCTGTAGCGGGGTGTTTGTGCACCTCTTCCAGGAGGTGTGGCAGGGTCAGGGGGTACCAGCTTCACCTCTCCAGGGGAGATGAGGGCCTTGGTCTCCTCCCTGCACCCCCAGTTCAACAACCAATCACAGCAGGACGCCCAGGAGCTACTCCTCCTCCTGCTCAACGCCCTGCATGATGACCTCAAGAATGTACACACACACACACACAATCCTGCCACCACACGACTCCGTTTCATAGTTTTGATGTCTTCACTAGTATTCTACTGTGTGTGTGTGTGTATAGTATTCTACAATGTGTGTGTGTGATTCCATGTGTGTTATGATGTCTTCATGTGTGTGTGTGTGTGTGTATGATTCATAGTGTTGATGTCTTCACTAGTATTCTACAATGTGTGTGTGTGTGTATGATTCCTTCACTAGTATTCTACAATGT
>NW_026285531.1:0-4137 GCF_023373465.1 Oncorhynchus keta | reverse complement strand
GGTGGTGGGAGGGGTTTGGGCCTGTCATATTATATATATATATATATATACAGTGTTGTAACAATGTACAAATGGTTAAAGTGCAATAAGGGAAATTAAATAAGCATAAATATGTGTTGTATTTACAATGGTGTTTGTTCTTCACTGGTTGCCCTTTTCTTGGAGGCAACAGGTCAGAAATCTTGCTGCTGTGATGGCACATCAGGTATTTCACCCAGTAGATATGGGAGTTTATTAAACTGGATTTGTCTGAATTCTTTTGTGGATCTTGTGTAATCTGAGGGAAATATGTGTCTCTAATATGGTCATACATTTGGTAGGAGGTTAGGAAGTACAGCTCTGTTTCCACCTCATTGTGGGCAGAGCACATAGCCTGTCTTCTGGAGAGCCATGTCTGCCTACGGCGGCCTTCTCAATAGCAAGGCTATGTTCACTGAGTCTGTACCTAGTCAAAGCCAAATAGCATTCTAGTTTGCTCTGTTTTTTGTTAATTCTTTCCAATGTGTCAAGTAATTATCTTTTTATTTTCTCATGATTTGGTTGGGTCTAATTGTGTTGCTGTCCTGGGGCTCTGTGGGGTCTGTTTGTGTTTGTGAACAGAGCCGCAGGACCAGCTTGCTTAAGGGACTCTTCTCCAGGTTCATCTCTCTGTAGGTGATGGCTTTGTTATGGAAGGTTTGGGAATCTCTTCCTTTTAGGTGGTTGTAGAATTTAACGGCTCTTTTATGGATTTTGATAATTAGTGGGTATCGGCCTAATTCTGCTCTGCCTGAAGTATTTGGTGTTCTACGTTGTACACGGAGGACATTTTTTGCAGAATTCATGCAGTCTTAATTTGGTGTTTGTGCCATTTTGTGAAGTCTTGGTTGGTGAGCGGACCCCAGACCTCACAACCATGAAGGGCAATGGGCTCTATAACTGATTCAAGTATTTTTAGCCAGATGCTAATTGGTATGTTGATATTTATCTCTCTCTCTGCCTCCCTGCATCTCTCTCTCTCTCTCTCTCTGCCTCTGCCACTCTCTCTCTCTATGCATCTGCCCCTCTCTCTCTCTCTATGCATCTCTCTGCCTCTCTGTCTGTCTCTCTGCCTCTCTGCCTCTCTCTGCCTCGCTCTGCCTCTCTGCCTCTCTCTGACTCCCTGCCTGCTCTCTCTCTCTCTCTCTCTCTCTCTGTCTCACTCTGCCTCCCTCTCTGCCTCACTCTGCCTCCCCTGCCTCTGCCTCTCTCTACCTCTCTGCCTCTCTGCCTCTGCCTCTCTGCCTCTCTCTGCCTCTCTCTCCTCTCTCTCTCTCTTTCTCTCTCTCTCTCTCTCTCTCTCTCTCTCTCTCTCTCTCTCTCTCTCTCTCTCTCTCTCTCTCTCTCTATGTGTAATAATGTGTGTTTATGTAAATAATATGTGTATGTGTCCTGTGTGTGAATAATGTAATCTCTCTCTCTCTCTTCCCCTAATGTATCAATAATATGTTTAAATCTCTGTCCCTATGTCCTCTCTCTTCCTTCTCTCTCCTCCCCCCCTGCTATCTCTGTCTCTCTCTCTCTCTCTCTTCCTCTCCTCCCCTCTCCTTCCTCTCTCTCTCCTCCCTCTCTCTCTTGATGAAATGAGTAAATACATTTCATAACGGCCATAGATGCATCTTCTATCTACTCGCAGTTTTAACGTAATATTACAGTTGGGTTATTTATTGTTCTGTCTTTATATTAAATATATATTCTTACTTATTCATGTTTAGATCAGTCCCCAAAACAGAACGAAACAGCCAAACCAATCAGCTGACAGAAGGGATGAACGTTGTGACGGGCAACAGAGTTTTGGAATTTACATTTTCTAACCTCTTGTCAGAATCACGGTGAAGGAATCTGTAACCTAAACAGCACCCTATTCCCTACGCGGCCCTGGTCAAAAGTAGTGCACTACAGTTTAGAATGCCATTTGGGACACAGTGAGAGAAAACATAATGAGTAATGCTGTTGCTCATAACATTTGAGAACTTTGTGGTTTATGTGTGTAAATGAAAAGCCATACAAATGCAATGTATTATAATTACCGACAGAGAACAAAAGCCCTGTGTAATGGTGAGGGGAGATTAGATACAGTGCACACAATATGTAGTTTCCTGCTTATGCTTTTATGTAACGAATAAAAAATATAGTCTAGGTATGTGCTCTGGTCTTAACATGTACTCTGGTCTTAACATGTACTCTGGTCTTAACATGTACTCTGGTCTTAACATGTACTCTGGTCTTGGTATGTGCTCTGGTCTTGGTATGTGCTCTGGTCTTGGTATGTGTTCTGGTCTTAACATGTGCTCTGGTCTTAACATGTACTCTGGTCTTGGTATGTGCTGTGGTGTTAACATGTACATTTACATTACATTTAAGTCATTTAGCAGACGCTCTTATCCAGAGCTGACTTACAAATTGGTGCATACACCTTATGACAACCAGTGGAACATGCCACTTGCATCTAAATCTTGTTGGGGGAGAAGGGGGGTGAGAAGGATTACTTACCCTTACTTACCCTATCCTAGGTATTCCTTGAAGAGGTGGGGTTTCAGGTGTCTCCGGAAGGTGGTGATTGACTCCGCTGTCCTGGCGTCGTGAGGGAGTTTGTTCCACCATTGGGGGCCAGAGCGGCGAACAGTTTTGACTGGGCTGAGCGGGAACTGTACTTCCTCAGTGGTAGGGAGGCGAGCAGGCCAGAGGTGGATAATAATAATAATAATAATAATAATATATGCCATTTAGCAGACGCTTTTATCCAAAGCGACTTACAGTCATGTGTGCATACATTCTACGTATGAACGCAGTGCCCTTGTTTGGGTGTAGGGCCTGATCAGAGCCTGGAGGTACTGAGGTGCCGTTCCCCTCACAGCTCCGTAGGCGAGCACCATCGTCTTGTAGCGGATGCGAGCTTCAACTGGAAGCCAGTGGAGAGAGCGGAGGAGCGGGGTGACGGGAGAGAACTTGGGAAGGTTGAACACCAGACGGGCTGCGGCGTTCTGGATGAGTTGTAGGGGGTTTAATGGCACAGGCAGGGAGCCCAGCCAACAGCGAGTTGCAGTAATCAAGACGGAGATGACAAGTGCCTGGATTAGACCTGCGCCGCTTCCTGTGTGAGGCAGGGTCGTACTCTGCGGATGTTGTAGAGCATGAACCTACAGGAACGGGACACCGCCTTGATGTTAGTTGAGAACGCCAGGGTGTTGTCCAGGATCACGCCAAGGTTCTTAGCGCTCTGGGAGGAGGACACAATGGAGTTGTCAACCGTGATGGCGAGATCATGGAACGGGCAGTCCTTCCCGGGAGGAAGAGGAGCTCCGTCTTGCTGAGGTTCAGCTTGAGGTGGTGATCCGTCATCCACACTGATATGTCTGCCAGACATGCAGAGATGCGATTCGCCACCTGGTCATCAGAAGGGGAAAGGAGAAGATTAATTGTGTGTCGTCTGCATAGCAATGATAGGAGAGACCATGTGAGGTTATGACAGAGCCAAGTGACTTGGTGTATAGCGAGAATAAGAGAGGGCCTAGAACAGAGCCCTGGGGGACACCAGTGGTGAGAGCGCGTGGTGAGGAGACAGATTCTCGCCACGCCACCTGGTAGGAGCGACCTGTCAGGTAGGACGCAATCCAAGCGTGGCCGCGCCGGAGATGCCCAACTCGGAGAGGGTGGAGAGGAGGATCTGATGGTTCACAGTATCGAAGGCAGCCGATAGGTCTAGAAGGATGAGAGCAGAGGAGAGAGAGTTAGCTTTAGCAGTGCGGGAGCGCCTCCGTGATACAGAGAAGAGCAGTCTCAGTTGAATGACTAGTCTTGAAACCTGACTGATTTGGATCAAGAAGGTCATTCTGAGAGAGATAGCGGTAGAGCTGGCCAAGGACGGCACGCTCAAGAGTTTTGGAGAGAAAAGAGAGAAGGGATACTGGTCTGTAGTTGCTGACATCGGAGGGATCGAGTGTAGGTTTTTTCAGAAGGGGCAACTGCTCTCTTGAAGACTGAAGGGACGTAGCCAGCGGTCAGGGATGAGTTGATGAGCGAGGTAAGGTAAGGGAGAAGGTCTCCGGAAATGGTCTGGAGAAGAGAGGAGGGGATAGGGTCAAGCGGGCAGGTTGTTGGGCGGCCGTCGTCACAAGA
>NW_026285530.1:0-2287 GCF_023373465.1 Oncorhynchus keta | reverse complement strand
GTGGAAGGACCACTAGAGGGCAGGCTGGGCTCATGGATAGTAGCCCAACAAAGCATGGGAGACAAGGTAACCAGAGTCAATTAAGCACAGCTGACGGTACTAATGAGATACTCTCCTTCCCCTATAAAAGAGAGAATGGAACCAGCAGAGATAGGGGAAAACTATCTCTGGAAGATGGCCACCGAGAGAGAGAAGCTGTGCTGAAAGAACCACGAAGATGGTGACAAACCCGTGATTTATGTTTGTTGTAGTTTAACGATTATCCTATTGTGTTCTTGTTTCATCTGGAGAAGAAGATGTGTTTTTCCTTGGAAGATTTTTCATTGATTATGTTAGAATGTTTTTGGTTGACAAAATACCCTCAATAGAGAACCGTGTTCAATCAGAAAAACCTACTCCTGACTCGTTTATTCCACCTTCCCGCTTTAGAGTGACGCCTAATTACTTGGTACGCTCACATTGGTGGAGGATGCGGGCATTAGGTGGACGAGTGACACAAGGATAAGTGAGTAAATTAATATTCTTCCAGAAGACCCGGAGGAACCATTCAAGAACGATGGATAACGCCCTACTACAACAATTGATCACGGCACAGCAGACAACCATAGAACTCCTGCAACAACAGCTGAGTCGACGAGAAGAACCTACAGTTAGGCCAAGAGCGGCTGCTCACGCCATCTTACCTCGTCTCTCCAAGGAGGATGATATTGAGGCCTTTCTCATGACCTTCGAAAGGACGGCCACCTTGGAAGAGTGGCCGCCCACAGAATGGGCTAGCGCATTAGCTCCTCTTTTGACCGGGGTGGCTCAGGAAGCCTATTTTGACCTGGATTCCCACGAAGCGGCGGACTATGGGCGACTAAAAACCGAGATCCTGTCCCGGTACCAGCTGACTGCCAGAGATAGGGCTGTAAAGTTCCATCAATGGACCTATACAGCTGATCAACCCGTCCGTGCCCAGATCTTCGCCTTAATACGACTGACGAAACAGTGGCTAGAACCTGGAAAGGGAGTAGGACATGTGATAGAGACTCTCGTAGTGGACAAGATATTGAGAGAATTACCCAGTGACTTAAAAAGGGTTGTGGGGCAAGCCAACCCGTTGTCAGCCGACGACATAGCCCAGGCGGTGGAAACATATCGGTCTACAGGGGAGTTGTTAAAAAGTGACAAGGAGGAACGGAAGGAGTCTTCCAATCCCGTACCACGACTCACCCCGGCGCGCCCGCCACCGAAACGTCCAAGCCCCCCCCGGAGGTGGGAGAAGTCAGCCACCACACAGCCGGGTCGGTGTTATAAGTGTCAGTCTCCCAACCATTATGCCCCACAATGTCCTAGCAAGGATGAGCCCATGGTCACGGAGTCGCCACTGCCTACCCCCACACATCCCGTTTTGAGGGGGCAGGATCAACACTGTTGGTTAGCAGAGATAGCCCCAGCCTCAGAGATTCCGGTGCGAGTTGAAGGACAAGATGTGGTAGCTATTCTCGACTCGGGAAGTATGGTTACGTTAGTAGAGGAGCGGATGGTGACCTCCGCCACACTGCTACCAGACAAAGTAGCCGTATCCTGTATCCATGGAGACACCCACTATTACCCCACTGTGAATCTGCCTATTCTCACTCCAAAAGGAAGGTGTACAGTCAGGGCAGGGAAAGTGCCCCAGCTGAAGGTGCCATTATTGATCGGGAGAGACTGTCCCCTATATAAGGAGCTTCGGCAGATGACGTTATGCACGGGAAGAAGGGGGACAGGAAAGAAGAGAATCTCCAAGCCCGAGGTAGTAGTACTACAAGGAGACGTAGCCGCGTCCTCGCCCTCTACAGCAGAGGAAGAAATAGCGACCCAACGTTTACGACAGATATTCCAGGAAACCACCGACGAAGACACCTGTGAAGGGTTATACACAACGCAGGAAGGAAGGAGCAACCAGGCACTAAGGGATATATTTGAAGCTCCATCCGAGGAGGGAACCTGGAAGGGATTCTCCTCGGTCTCCCTGATGGGGATGTGGAACAACCTCCACATCCCTCTACTGAGGTTGACCTGCCCCAGGAATTAAAGGGACAGTTCGGCACCTCGCAGCATAGAGACCCAGACCTAAGGGAGGCCATGAGGAAGGTGAAGGTGATCGACGGAAGGAACGTCGACGGATCAGGTGAGCCCCCTCTTCCTTACTATGCAATCAGGCGGGGTCTCTTATACTGGGTCGTACGACGAAGGGGGAAAACCAGGAATTACTAATGGTGCCTAGACCATACAGGGATACAGTTCTACAGTTAGCCCA
>NW_026285529.1:0-1445 GCF_023373465.1 Oncorhynchus keta | reverse complement strand
TCTCCTGCAGAACTCATTCAGTATAGTGAAGAGACAGAATGGTTGTCTCTTGCAGAACTCATTCAGTATAGTGAAGAGACAGAATGGTTGTCTCCTGCAGAACTCATTCAGTATAGTGAAGAGACAGAATGGTTGTCTCCTGCAGAACTCATTCAGTATAGTGAAGAGACAGAATGGTTGTCTCCTGCAGAACTCATTCAGTATAGTGAAGAGACAGAATGGTTGTCTCCTGCAGAACTCATTCAGTATAGTGAAGAGACAGAATGGTTGTCTCCTGCAGAACTCATTCAGTATAGTGAAGAGACAGAATGGTTGTCTCCTGCAGAACTCATTCAGTAGTGTGAAGAGACAGAATGGTTGTCTCCTGCAGAACTCATTCAGTATAGTGAAGAGACAGAATGGTTGTCTCCTGCAGAACTCATTCAGTAGTGTGAAGAGACAGAATGGTTGTCTCCTGCAGAACTCATTCAGTATAGTGAAGAGACAGAATGGTTGTCTCCTGCAGAACTCATTCAGTAGTGTGAAGAGACAGAATGGTTGTCTCCTGCAGAACTCATTCAGTATAGTGAAGAGACAGAATGGTTGTCTCCTGCAGAACTCATTCAGTATAGTGAAGAGACAGAATGGTTGTCTCCTGCAGAACTCATTCAGTAGTGTGAAGAGACAGAATGGTTGTCTCCTGCAGAACTCATTCAGTATAGTGAAGAGACAGAATGGTTGTCTCCTGCAGAACTCATTCAGTATAGTGAAGAGACAGAATGGTTGTCTCCTGCAGAACTCATTCAGTATAGTGAAGAGACAGAATGGTTGTCTCCTGCAGAACTCATTCAGTATAGTGAAGAGACAGAATGGTTGTCTCCTGCAGAACTCATTCAGTATAGTGAAGAGACAGAATGGTTGTCTCCTGCAGAACTCATTCAGTATAGTGAAGAGACAGAATGGTTGTCTCTTGCAGAACTCATTCAGTATAGTGAAGAGACAGAATGGTTGTCTCCTGCAGAACTCATTCAGTATAGTGAAGAGACAGAATGGTTGTCTCCTGCAGAACTCATTCAGTATAGTGAAGAGACAGAATGGTTGTCTCCTGCAGAACTCATTCAGTATAGTGAAGAGAGACAGAATGGTTGTCTCCTGCAGAACTCATTCAGTAGTAGTGAAGAGACAGAATGGTTGTCTCCTGCAGAACTCATTCAGTATAGTGAAGAGAGACAGAATGGTTGTCTCCTGCAGAACTCATTCAGTATAGTGAAGAGACAGAATGGTTGTCTCCTGCAGAACTCATTCAGTATAGTGAAGAGACAGAATGGTTGTCTCCTGCAGAACTCATATCTAGTATAGTGAAGAGAGACAGAATGGTTGTCTCCTGCAGAACTCATTCAGTATAGTGAAGAGGGACAGAATGGTTGTCTCCTGCGGAACTCATTCAGTATAGTGAAGAGACAGAA
>NW_026285528.1:7500-8783 GCF_023373465.1 Oncorhynchus keta | reverse complement strand
TGTTATCATTACCACCCATACCACTACCACCACCACCATCACTATTTTACCTCTGTGTTAAATAGCGTGAGTCCTGGCGCTGCAGAATGGACCAACATGTCTGCTATTTCATTGATATAAATGTTGAAAAGGTTTGGACTCAAACTGCAGCCTTGTCTCACATCTCGACGTTGAAAAAATGATTCTCTTTGGTTTTTGATATTTATTGCACACTTGTTTTCTCTCTCTCTTGGTCTTTCTCTTTCTTTCTCTTTGTCTTTCTCTCTCTCTCAATTCAATTCAATTTGCTTTATATGCATGACATAACAATGTACATTTGACCAAAGCTTACTTTGGATATTTACAATATGAAAATAATGAGAGTCAAAATGGTCAACGGGACAACAGTAACAACAATAACCAAGGGTCAAAACAACCAACACATTTAACAATAACAATAAGCCTAGAGGACATGTGCAGGTTGATTGGTCTGTCAGACACTGTCCCTCAACTTATGGCAGGCAGCAATATAGTGCGCTGCCATCCCACAGCTCTCTGCATCCTCCCCCAACAGGACAGGTAGCCTACTCTCATCAGAGAGGTCTTCAATGTAGTGCGCTGCCAACCCAGAGCTCTCTGCATCCTCCCCCAACAGGACAGGTAGCCTGTCCTCATCAGAGAGGTCTTTGAAACCTTGAACAAGGGTTTCAAATTTGGGGAACTTACACTCTCTAATTGTTTAATATTTTTGGACATTTTGTCAGGAAATGCAGCTCCGTCTCAGGTTCTGCTGTGGTGCAGTGGTTGCACAGCCTTTCCTCTACAGGGAGCCAGGTTCTGCTGTGGTGCAGTGGTTGCACAGCCTTTCCTCTACAGGGAGCCAGGTTCTGCTGTGGTGCAGTGGTTGCACAGCCTTTCCTCTACAGGGAGCCAGGTTCTGCTGTGGTGCAGTGGTTGCACAGCCTTTCCTCTACAGGGAGCCAGGTTCTGCTGTGGTGTAGTGGTTGCACAGCCTTTCCTCTACAGGGAGCCAGGTTCTGCTGTGGTGCAGTGGTTGCACAGCCTTTCCTCTACAGGGAGCCAGGTTCTGCTGTGGTGTAGTGGTTGCACAGCCTTTCCTCTACAGGGAGCCAGGTTCTGCTGTGGTGCAGTGGTTGCACAGCCTTTCCTCTACAGGGAGCCAGGTTCTGCTGTTGTGCAGTGGTTGCACAGCCTTTCCTCTACAGGGAGCCAGGTTCTGCTGTGGTGCAGTGGTTGCACAGCCTTTACTCTACAGGTTTGATCAGTAACCATGGTCAAATAGT
>NW_026285528.1:0-2500 GCF_023373465.1 Oncorhynchus keta | reverse complement strand
TATATTATATTCAGTGTATATTATATTATATTCAGTGTATATTATATTCAGTGTATATTATATTCAGTGTATATTATATTATATTCAGTGTATATTTATATTATATTCAGTGTATTTTATATTATATTCAGTGTATATTATATTCAGTGTATTTTATATTATATTCAGTGTATATTATATTCAGTGTATATTATATTATATTCAGTGTATATTATATTATATTCAGTGTATTTTATATTATATTCAGTGTATATTATATTATATTCAGTGTATTTTATATTATATTCAGTGTATATTATATTCAGTGTATATTATATTATATTCAGTGTATATTATATTATATTCAGTGTATTTTATATTATATTCAGTGTATATTATATTCAGTGTATATTATATTATATTCAGTGTATTTTATATTATATTCAGTGTATATTATATTCAGTGTATTTTATATTATATTCAGTGTATATTATATTATATTCAGTGTATATTATATTATATTCAGTGTATTTTATATTATATTCAGTGTATATTATATTCAGTGTATATTATATTATATTCAGTGTATTTTATATTATATTCAGTGTATATTATATTATATTCAGTGTATATTATATTATATTATATTCAGTGTATATTATATTCAGTGTATATTATATTATATTCAGTGTATTTTATATTATATTCAGTGTATATTATATTCAGTGTATATTATATTATATTCAGTGTATATTATATTATATTCAGTGTATATTATATTCAGTGTATATTATATTATATTCAGTGTATATTATATTATATTATATTCAGTGTATATTATATTATATTATATTCAGTGTATATTATATTATATTATATTGAGTGTATATTATATTATATTATATTCGGTGTATATTATTATTCTCAACTAGCCTACCTGGTTAAATAACGTTGTTCTCAACTAGCCTACCTGGTTAAATAAAGGTGTTCTCAACTAGCCTACCTGTTTAAATAAAGGTGTTCTCAACTAGCCTACCTGGTTAAATAAAGGTGTTCTCAACTAGCCTACCTGGTTAAATAAAGGTGTTCTCAACTAGCCTACCTGGTTAAATAAAGGTGTTCTCAACTGGCCTACCTGGTTAAATAAAGGTGTTCTCAACTAGCCTACCTGTTTAAATAAAGGTGTTCTCAACTAGCCTACCTGGTTAAATAAAGGTGTTCTCAGCTAGCCTACCTGGTTAAATAAAGGTGTTCTCAACTAGCCTACCTGGTTAAATAAAGGTGTTCTCAACTAGCCTACCTGGTTAAATAAAGGTGTTCTCAACTAGCCTACCTGGTTAAATAAAGGTGTTCTCAACAAGCCTACCTGGTTAAATAAAGGTGTTCTCAACTAGTCTACCTGGTTAAATAAAGGTGTTCTCAACTAGCCTACCTGGTTAAATAAAGGTGTTCTCAACTAGCCTACCTGGTTAAATAAAGGTGTTCTCAACTAGCCTACCTGGTTAAATAAAGGTGTTCTCAACTAGCCTACCTGGTTAAATAAAGGTGTTCTCAGCTAGCCTACCTGGTTAAATAAAGGTGTTCTCAACTAGCCTACCTGGTTAAATAAAGGTGTTCTCAACTAGCCTACCTGGTTAAATAAAGGTGTTCTCAACTAGCCTACCTGGTTAAATAAAGGTGTTCTCAACTAGCCTACCTGGTTAAATAAAGGTGTTCTCAACTAGCCTACCTGGTTAAATAAAGGTGTTCTCAACTAGCCTACCTGGTTAAATAAAGGTGTTCTCAACTAGCCTACCTGGTTAAATAAAGGTGTTCTCAGCTAGCCTACCTGGTTAAATAAAGGTGAAATAAATATATATTTTTAAAGTTCCTGGCAGCTGGAAGCGGTGTTTGTCGCCTTTACAATGTAAACCATATGGTTTTGGGAAAAAGGATCAGGTATCGTCAGCTGTTCTACTGGCTTGCTAGAGCATTGTGAACTGCCGTAGAGCAGTGGATCTGAGCAGCAAGATTCAGCTCAGTGCTGGGCTATCGTTTTGACACGTGGTACGATGTAGCTTAAAACCTGTTACGGCTAGACGTTCCGCTCGACAACATCCGGTGAAATTGCAGAGCGTGAAATTCAAATTAATTTACCAACCTCCTGCTGCCTACCTGCTTCCAAAGGCATTTTCCCAGTAAATTACTGCCATTTGAGACGGGATTCGAAGGCATCATCACGTGACAACGCAGCGTGAGACGTTTGTAGCCACGTCGTTGCAGCGTGAGACGTTTGTAGCCACGTCGTTGCAGCGTGAGACGTTTGTAGCCACGTCGTTGCAGCGTGAGAC
This sequence comes from Oncorhynchus keta, assembly GCF_023373465.1. Taxonomy (NCBI): domain Eukaryota; kingdom Metazoa; phylum Chordata; class Actinopteri; order Salmoniformes; family Salmonidae; genus Oncorhynchus; species Oncorhynchus keta. The sequence continues at coordinate 191 of NW_026285528.1, read as the reverse complement.
GTTTGTAGCCACGTCGTTGCAGCGTGAGACGTTTGTAGCCACGTCGTTGCAGCGTGAGACGTTTGTAGCCACGTCGTTGCAGCGTGAGACGTTTGTAGCCACGTCGTTGCAGCGTGAGACGTTTGTAGCCACGTCGTTGCAGCGTGAGACGTTGGTAGCCACGTCGTTGCAGCGTGAGGCGTTTGTTTCAC